>NW_028241776.1:0-59883 GCF_964263255.1 Lissotriton vulgaris | reverse complement strand
GTGAAATCTATACTACTATTATAAAGAGAGAACTTGCACCTTTTGGCCAGGTAAACTCGGGAACCACAGCGCCAATCTACACACCTGATACATCTATGAAAATGCCAGGGTGTGTAGATGGACATAGGCTATATAAATAAAAAAATAAAAAAGTAAATTAAAAAAATGAAGTTTGTAAACAAAGTAGTCTCCTGAAAGTAGCGCCGGCCGGGACCTAGCGCTGGCCGCGACGTGCTTGATGACCGCGACGCGACATGCGTGATGACGACGAAGGAGGAGCGGCGGTGCAGTGACGAGCGGCTGGTCAGTGACGAGCGGCGGCACACGTAAGGAAAGGGAAAGTTCAGTGCGAGGCTGTGTGATGCAGGGAGAGGCAAGAAGGAGGGAGCAGTAAAGAAAAATGTCGGAGCGCGAGTGAGTCGGGGTGGGAGGGGGGCGCGAGTGAGTCGGGGCGGGAGGGGGGCGCGAGTGAGTCGGGGCGGGAGTGACCAGACTTCAGACCACCTCTCTGCGATCCAGCTGTGTAGCACTTACTGCAGGTACCTGGTGGGCTAGTTGTCCCTCAGGGACCCTCAGTATTCAAGGGGACTTAATCCCACAAATTAAAACACACTAGGAGGCATGTTTGCAGAGTGGTGGAGTAGGGGGGTCTGACCTATGTCCACCTTTCAGCAATCCCACTGGGTGGGGCTTACTGGAGGTGAGAGGTAGGCTAGTAGGCCCCCAAGGACCCCCCGCAGTGAAGGGACTTCAATCCCCATTGAAGAGCACACCAGGGAGTGAGTTCGCAGAGTTGTGGGCAAAGGGGACATGGCCTGTTATGAGAACTTAGCAATCCTGCTGTGTGGTACTTACTGGAGGTAATAGGAGGGGTATTTGGCCCCCAAGGATGTCCTTGGGGGTCAAGTACCCCTCTTGCTACCTTCAGTACGTCCCACACAGTAGGATTTCTAAAGGTTCTTCAGAGGCCATGCCCCCTTTCTCCACCACTGTGCAAACACGCCTCCTGGCAGACTACTGGATGGGGGATGAAGTCCACTTTAGTCTTGAGGGGCTTTGGGGGCCAAGAAGCCCTTCTGGTACCTTCTGTAAATCCTAAGCAGCAGAATTCCTGAGCGCTGGTCAGAGGCCCAGCTCCCTTTCTCCACCACTACTACTAGTTCGAGAAGTGTTTGCAATGTAATTGGTTTCACATTTGCAAGAGTTGGAGCTATTGGACTTGTAAATGTAAAGGTTTTTTACTAATGTTTTTTGGAGTGGAGTGGCTGTACGTTGTGTGTAGTGGAATTAAGTGGTATGTTGTGCAGTGAAATTATGTGGATAGAAAGTATGTGGTATTTAGTGTATGGGATTATGTAGAGTGGGATTATGTGTTATGGATAGTAATTATGTGGTATGGTAGTCTGTATCTCAGGTTTAGTCTTCCTCATTTCTATAGAAGCTCAACTATAGGCTCAGTGAGACAAAAAAAGTAGGAATCATTGAGGCGCACTTGTGGACCTAGTCAGAGGTATGAGCAAGGCCACTGGAATTATGCGAATGTTTGGCTGCATCGACTCAATCATATATTTTCTGAATTAGCCACGTACTTCATCATCTGCTCCCTAATCTGCAGATCTGAGTAAAAAAAGCCTTGCTTCTAGCTCAAACTGCTCAAACATTACCAAAAATGTAGCGAGTAGTGTTACAGTGTGGTCGTAGGCCCTTTGCAAACCTAGAATGGTCACATGTTACTTTTTGCTAAATGTGGGTGTTAAATTGGTACTAATGGTGTGCAAGCCACTCCTGCTTCCTTCTGCGCCTCTCTTGCCTCTTTCTGAATTTCTGTTGCTTCTTTCTGCAAATGTCTTTCTGTTTCTGAACGTCTTTTGCCTCTGTCGGCAAATCTCTTTTACTTTCTGTACCTCTCTTCTCTCTTTCTGCACATCAGTTGCCTCTTTTCACACCTCATTTGCTTCTTTCTGTACCCCCCTCCTACCTCTTTCTGCACCCATCTTCCTTCTTTCTGTACCTCTTTTGCCTCTTTCTGCATTTCTCTTATGTCTTTCTGCACGCTTTTTGCCTATTTCTGCACCTTTGTTACTTCTTTGTGTACTTCTCTTCCTTCTTTCTGCACCTCTCTTGTTTCTTTCTGAACCTCACTTGTCTTTTTCAGCATCTCTGTTGCTTTTTTTCTGCAGATCTCTTGCCTCTTTCAGCACCCCACTTGCCTCTTTCAGCACCTCTGTTGGTTCTTCCTGCACTGCTCTAGCTACTTTCTCCACCTCACTTGCCTCTTACTGTACTTCTTTGACCTCTTTCTGCACCTCTGTTGCCTCTTTCCGCACATTACATGCTTCTTTAAGTACCCCTCCTGCCTCTTTCTTCACTCCTCTTCCCTATGAGTGCAACTCTCTTGCCTCTTTCAAGACCTCTCTTCCCTCTTTCTACACCACTCGTGCCTCTTTCCGCACCTCTCTTGCTTCTTTTTGCACTCCTCTTCCTTCTTTCTGTGCCTTTTGTGCCTCCTTCTGTACCTCTGTTGCCTCTTTCAGCGTGTCTGTTGATTCTTTCTGCACTTCTCTTACTTATTTCTACACCTCTGCTGCTTCTTTCAGCACCACTGTTGCCTCTTTGTGCACTTCACTTGCTTCTTTCGACACCTCTCTTTCCTCTTTGTGCACCTCTCTACCTCTTTCTGCACCCCTCTTGCCTCTTTTTGCACCTCTGTTGGTTTTTTCTGCACTTCAATTGACTCTTTCTGCACAACTCTTGCTTCTTTCTGTACCTCAATTGCGTCTTTCAGCACCTCTGTTGCTTTTTACTGCAGATCTCTTGCCCCTTTCTGCATGCCTCTGTTCTCTTTATGCACCTCCCTTGCCTCTCTCTGCAGCCCTGTTCCCTATTTCAGCACATCTCTTGCCTCTTTCTGAACCTCTTTTACCTCTTTCAGCACTTCTCTTGCTCTTTCTGCACCCTTCATGCCTCTTTCAGCACCTCTGTTGGTTCTTTCTGCACTGCTTTTGCTTTTTTATGCACCTCAATTGCCTCTTTCTGCACTTCTCTTTGCTTCTTTGTATACCTCTCCTACCTCTTTCTGCACCCCTCCTGCCACTTATTTACCTCTGTTGGTTCTTTTCTGCACTGCTCCTGCCTCTTTCTGGACTTCTCTTGCTTCTTTCTAAACCTCTGTTGCTTCTTTCAGCAATTCTTTTACCTCTTTCTGTACTTCTCTTACTTCCTTCTGCATCTCTCTTGTGTCTTTATGCACCTCTGTTCTCTCTTTCTGCAATTCTCTTGCCTCTTTCTGCACTTCTCTTCCTTCTTTCTGTACCCCTCCAGGATCTTTTTGTACCTCTCTTGCCTCTTCGTACATCTCTCCTACCTCTTTCTGCACCCCTCTGAGGTTCTGTGAATTGCAAATTCGTTCGTGCTCAGCCTCCATTTTGTAGCCGCCGCCATTTTGTGTTGCCCTCACTCAGGCAGCACGGCGAGCACAATGTTTTTGTCGTTTCTGCATTTACGTGTCAGGTGGCTTCTTCGCTCTTGTTTATTAACGAGTGTCAGGGTCTGGCCAAGTACACTAATTCCTGTCTGAGCTGATTAATCTCTGTCCGGACCATTTGTTGGTTCACACCATTCTTTCCCGTAGGTTATCTTATCTGCTGTCCTTCGCTACACGTCTCATGCATTCTCCTGTTTCACGACTGTCCTTCTAGAGCATACGACTGTGTTTTCTATACTTGTAAACTGGATTGTGTGGATTCATTTGTAATTTACTTAAGGGGTCGAGTGACAAACATAATCACGGGAACTTGGGTTACCTAAGACTTAAAGCATTGTCTATAACATTTGCCTATGCCTCATGCTCTTGTGTGTTTGTATTTTGCATTGTATTGTACCGTATATAAGCCTGTGCGCCACGGAGTTAAGTGGCAGTCTCTTTTGAACCTCGTTATATCAACGACTTCTAAGACCACTGTACTAGCTGCAGCTAATAAATACGATCTTCTACGCCAGACGAAGAGTCTGTGTCTCTGTATTTGACAAGGCAGGTGAATTCCGGGGATTTCAGGCGTACCCTCCGCCGCCGAGCCTAAAGGCTACAGTTCTTCAACTGGTGCCCAACGTGTGGCGACTTCAGCGGTAGCATTTGAGCCCGAGGGTCTTCAGGAGCCCCGCAAGAAAATTCCGGAGGAAGCGCACCACGTGATCGACCCCTGTATGTCGAAAGTGGACCGAAGGTCTTTTACAGCGCGGCTACTCCTTTCTGACGGCTGCTGACGACTGCTGCCCTGACTGTCGCCCTTTCTTGGACCCTTTGATGACGTTTGGTAAAGCGAAATGATAGACGGACCTTCGCTGGTGTAGGACGATTCTTGGTTAAGTATTTGGTGGGTCGCTCCCACAAACTTTGTTTTGCTTTGTGTTTTGTTTTTATTCAGTTATTGCAATACCTGAAGCCAAAGGGTGAGTACGTTTGTGCTGTTTTATTAATTTACACCCCCTTGTTGTTTGTGAGTAGTCTAGAGAAGTAACGATGCCTGGACTAAGTAAGTTTAATTTAATTTGTTGTTTAGTTTGTACTAGGGATTCCCAGTTGGAGGATTCATGTCCGATTCCTCCAGTTGGAACTCGCACTTATGAGCTCTATTCGAAACATGGTATTGGTCCCATTATCTTTAATCAGACATGGGTCCGATACACGGAAAATAGTGGAGTTTTAAGATGGCCCCAAAATGGTAGTTTTGACCCCGCCATATTAGATAATTTGGAAGCAATACTGTTTAGAAGGAAAGCCCGGGCGGCAATGTTTGACTCTTTTCGCCTTTGGCGTAAGGAAGCCAAACAGAAAGAAATTAAGCAAGCAAAAAAAGATAAGAAAGCACAAGACAGGTCAATTATACAGACTGCGCAGCAGTTTAAAAATAATGAAGTAGATGGCGCAAATGAGATACTGGAAAGACAACATTGCATGGCGATAGATAGATGCTATCCGATGTTGCTTACTTCTCCTTCAGATAAAAGTAAGGAATTGGAAGAAGATTCCTTAATGTCTTGTTTATTGAATTCACCTCCACCCTATGTACAAACTCCTAATGCACCTCCTTTACCCCCTCCTGTTGCTCAGCAAGTGGTTGCTCTATTTACGGTTGTTCAGCAACTGGCTCAACCTCCTAATGCTCCTTTGCTTGCCTCTGCTCCGCCTTCACATTCTGTAATTCAGCCCCCACCTTCTCTACAATCCGCTGCTTCTGTTCCTCAATCGGCTACGTCTCAGTCTCCGTTGCCTTCTATATCTGTCATGTCTCCTGTTTTTTGAGGGATTCTCCTACCTCACAGAGAAGAATAGCAGATGCTGTCTCAAATTTCTTCTCCCCTTTTCTTGGGTCCTTGAATATGTCTTCAGCTTTTTCTAGACGACAATCTCGCTGTCAACTTCCTCTTACGGACGAGAAAGTAGTTTTGGGATCTCTTGCTCGTAAATGGATTGAGAAAGGATTAGAATATAGTACGGAGGACATTATGAGTTCTTTTCATCAGTGGGTGGAGCCCACTCAGAGATATGTTTTTAAAGTTATGTGTCAAACTCTCATTAAAGGATGGGAAGATATGGAGCTAGATTCAGTTCTTTTTGAGCTACTGAAGTTACAAGCTGATTTTGATAAAGGTTTTATTGTGGGACCACAAGTTGTAGACACAGTGAATAACCTTGTTGCGTTTCGGGCCATGTTTCTGTCCCTGACTCTCTCTGAGACGGACTCTGTTAATAGAAAAAGTATTAAGAATTATCCGATGCGTGAAGTTCCTCCCGTATGGAGAGAAGAGATAGTTGGTCCACCACAGATACCTGCTCATTTCCCGCGTATATGGGTCCACGAACCCTGGAAAAGGTCTGAAGTATTGGCGCTTAAACAGACTCTTCCGGACCCCCGTAAAAATCCTGCTGGGTATTATAAAGAATTGTCTCAAACAGTTGAGGCTTTTGTTATGAATTTGGCTGATATTGATATGTTGTTTGGGAATGTTGTTCCGCAAGCATTATGGGCACGAATACGTAGAGAAAATCATGTTGCTGAATTAGGTGGTGATTGGGCTGCCATTAGAGCCGCTGATGCAGGTCAAGTGGGTGGTGCGAAACCCGATGATCTGATTACTGCCTTACCTGGCATAATAATTGAATTGATGAAGACAATGATGCCTGCGGTGCGAGTAAATTGGAATAAGCGGGTCGCTTGCAAGCAGAAGAAAGATGAAAGCGTTTCGGATTTCTTCACTCGTTTCGAAGAGACGTTTATTGACCAAAGTGGTCAGGATCTGAGTATAGAGGGTGGTCAGCGATTGTTTGTGGATAAGTTTGTATATAACTTACTCCCTGAATTATCGAATAAATTAAAGAGTTCTGAAAGTGCATGGGCTGTTTCTTCCCCTGCTAAAATATAAGCTACTGCACAGTATTATGAGAATAGAGATAAGGAGGAGAAAGAGAAACAAGAGAAGAAAAATAAAGATCTGAAAACGAAGGTTCTTTTGCAGCAGGCTTATCCTCCACGTCCTGCACAGTCTCAGTTTTCTCAACCTCCACAGTTTCAGAAGGTGTTCCAGAAGCCTGAGTCTTTTGTACCGCGATCTTTGGTAGGTCCTAATCAATGTGCGTATTGTAAGGAAGAAGGACATTTCAAGAATAGTTGTCCGGTTTTATTGCAGCGTAATAATGGGACATCTGCTCAACGAGGTTGTGGTAATTTTCAGTCAGTATCTAGAGGTAGAGGACGAGGTGTGTCCTCTCAGGAGCAGCATTCTTTCCCTCCATCTGCTACGAATTTCTTTGATCAGCAGAGAGTTCAGTCTGCGCAGTATTATAATTATGATTATTGTGTTGAAGATAGGATTGAAGAGTTCCATACTGAATAGGACAGCCAAGGACGAAGTAAGGGAGTTGTGTCGATTCCAGTAGATCAAAAAGGACTGTATGTTACTGTCAATGTTATGGGTGTTTCAGAGTCATTTCTTTAGGATACTGGTGCGATGAGAAGTTCTATTATTCATTCTAAACTCCCTGGGGTATCTTTGTCTGGCTTAATAAATACTTCGGTAGGATTTTCTGGCACCCTAGTTCGTAATCCAATTTCTTGTCCCTTACCTGTTTCTATTGGTCCCTATGAATTGGATGCTTCCCTTATTCTGACAACCGGTTGTGGTGAGAATTTGTTGGGTCTGGATTTGTTAAAAAGGCTACATGCAACGTTGTATTGTTCTCCTTCTGGTGTGCATCTTACGTTAGGGAAGAAATTGGCATCTTCTATGTGTTTATCCCGAGATCAGTTTCCACCTGAGTTGCTCTCTCTTCCTGAAAGTCTTTGGGCTACGGGTCCAAATGATGTGGGTCGTCTTGCGATCCCACCGAATGTTGTCACAGTTAAAGAAAATGTTAGAATTCAACGCATTCCCCAGTACCGTATTTCTAGTGATGGTGAGAGAGCGCTTTTGGCTATTGTTGATGACTTTATTCAGAAGGGCGTGGTCGAAGAAACTAGAGGAAATGTTTGTAATAGTCCTGTTCTTCCAATTCTTAAAAGAACTGATCCTTCACAGCCCCCTGTTTATCGATTTGTTATTGACCCTAGGGAAGTCAATAAAATTGTTGTGCCACAGTATCCTGTTGTTCCAGACATTATAGCCTTATTGACGATGATTCCTGCTTTGGCAGCTTGGTTTTCAGTGATAGACCTCAAAAATGCTTTCTTTAGTATTCCTATTGCTGAAGAAAGTAGGGATATTTTTGTTTTTTCTCTAGGTGGCCGAAGTTTCCGATTCAAAAGAGCACCTCAAGGTTATTGTGAAAGTCCCTCCATCTATAGCAAGGCTCTTAAGTCACAACTTGATGCTTTTTCCTTACCTCCAGGTGCTACGCTCATTCAGTATGTGGATGATTTGTTGGTGGCTGCTGATGCGGAAGACATTTGTAAGAGTGTGACTGTTGCATTGTTACATCATTTGTCTGCTTTAAATCATCAGGTATCGCCCTCTAAGTTGCAATATGCCCGCCAAGAGGTTACCTATTTAGGTCATCTCTTGTCGAAAGAGGAACGGCGATTGACCCCAGAACGTATCCAAACTATTTCTCAGATGTCTGTACCTACTACGCAGAGAGAAGTGCATGCCTTTTTGGGTATCACTTCCTACTGTAGACAATGGATTCCTAATTTTTCACTTTTGGCCAAACCATTATTGGCACTTCAGTTGCAAGATACGCCCCATCCGCTCCCTTGGACGGATGAATGTCAGAAAGTTTTGTTGACCTACGCACTGCTCTGTGTTCTGCTCCGGTGTTGAGTACACAGATTATAGTAAGTCGTTTACATTGTACGTTCACGAGAGAGAGGGCTGCGTATTGACAGTCTTGCCACAGCAATTTGGAGATAAGCAAAGGCCATGCGCCTATTTCTCTGCTACATTAGACCCAGTAGCTAAAGCTTTGCCCAGTTGTCTAAGAGCTACAGCAGCTGCGGCGATTTCTATTAGACAATCTGCTGAATTAGTGTTAGATAACACACTCATTGTTATGGTTCCACATGCAGTGGATACCCTGTTGAATAGAAAAAAAACACAGCATCTCACGAGTGCTTGTTTGTCTGGATACGAGCTGACACTTTTAGCGAGTCATGTGCACATCAAAAGATGTAATACATTAAATCCAGCCACACTGCTGCCACTCCCAGATGAGAAAGACGTTCAGGAAAAACATGATTGTTTTCTTTGTACGGAAGAAGAAACGAAGGGGAGGATTGATTTGAAGGATACTCCGCTCAAGGACCCTGATGGAATCCTATGGGTGGACGGTTCTTGTTTCAAGCTTCCAAATGGGGAAACTACTTCTGCTTATGCTGTCACTACATTATGCACAATCGTTGAAATGGCACGTGTCGGACATAATTCAGCCCAAGCAGCTGAATCAATAGCCTTGACTAGAGCGTGCGTGTTGTCAAAGGGAAAGAGAGTGATTGTGTACACAGATAGCCAATATGCTTTTGGCGTTGCACATAGTTTCGGTAGATTATGGAGGGAGAGAGGACAAAGATTCAGCATGGCCAATTGATGACTAATCTTCTTGAGTCGCTTACTTTACCTACACAGATAGCGATCATAAAGTGCAGTGCACATAAGAAAGTTATAGACGATGTTGGTCGTGGAAATGAAAAGGGGGGGCCCTTGGCCCCCCCGCCCGCATGGCGGTGCGGTGATCCCCTCTTCCCATGCCTGCCGGTGGTGTGGGGGCGTGATCTCCCGGCGCCCAATGGTATGCGGGAGGTGTGCGCCATACCACCGGTCGGCCGACGCCCAATCCCTGATCCGGAGTCATGGTGCAGCTTCCGGGTCAGAGGGGTGGGCGTCGAGGGGTGAGGGGAGGGGGCGGGCCGGCCCCTCCTTGCGTCCCTGGGAATAAAGGAGGCGGGAGTGCTCAGTTGGCCCTTCTTGTCGCCTGACGCTCCCCCACACTGGTCGTGCCCTGCGCTCGGGGCCTCCTAATTTTCAGTTTTCTTTTTCAGATCAAGGATTGCTGACTGGAGTGTGTGGTAGCGTGACATTGGAATCAGAACGGAAAGTTCGAGGACGGTGGATCTGTAGAGTGCTGGACGCACAAGTCAACGACAGTAAGAGGAAGCGGGGGGCTTGCATTTCATCTCTTAGTGTGGCCGCCAGGTGGTTCTACGTTAGAGTCTGGCCACCTACTACATTTGGAATAGCCAGTGTTGCGGTCGCTGTTGTGTGGTGCTCATAGCCCCCTGCACATCCTCCGTCTCGTGAAGGTATAGGGCGCACTGGTTGCGAATCTGAGCTGTGAGTGCATTGATCAATAGTAAGAATGCCAGGAGCTAAGGCTAAGTGGTCAAAGATGGAGTTGATGTTTCAGGCCATGATGCGTAAGATGAATGCCATGGATAAAAGATTGAGTTCGGTTGATGGCCTAGAGGCCCATATGATGAAAAGAATGGATGATATCGAAGGCCCCCGCGGTAGGCCCAAGCGGCATATTGACGCTCCTTTACTAGAGGGGGATTCCGATTCCTCGCCGAAGACAGGCAAGGCTAAACCGCCGAGGCGCAATGCTTCTGCTCATGCACCGGTGGCGGTGCCCACTACCCCGGAGCTGGTACTCCCGGCCCCCTTGGCACTGGCGCCCTCATTGCCAGCAGGGACCAATCCTGTTGGGCCGGCGCCACCTGCCCCAGATGGCCCACTCCCATGGTTTCCAGTGCCGGCACCCTTGGCACCGTCTGCTCCGGTGGTGCCGGCAGCAATACCGGATTGTGACACTCAGATCCCTCCTGAGTTAACGGCACAAATAGCGGCGATACTTCCTTGGCTACAGAAAGGGGGTATGATGCCTGCAACGTTAGATCATGCCGTGGAGGCGGCAAAAATGGTGGAGAAGATTAAGGCGGGAACAGTTACAAGTGCGGTTCCGGCCTCTGTTTCTCCTTCTTCTGCAGTTTGGATGCTGCTCGACCGAACGAAAGCGATACAGGACCAGCCCCGGCGCCCGGTAACAGTAAGGAGGTAGCCCTGCCTCTCTTGGGAGACAGGATGATTCCGTCTCGGAGCGAGGATTTAGGGCAACATGTATCTAGAGCGGTGAAAGAGATGATTTGGGCGGGAAAGTACATATATATTTTCTCTTTGTTGTTAGACAATAGGGAAATGGAAAATGCCAAAATGCTAAAAGAATGGATGCACCCTAGTGACTGGAGAGTACAGTGTGCGAAGTTTAGGGTGGATGAAACATTGAGCAATTGGATCAGGGCCTTCTCCATCCTTACAGCTATCACTGTTGAACGCCCTCCAAACGTGCATGCGGCAATGGCGTGCTATCAGAGCAGGATTGTGGGTTAGAGCGAGCAATATGCCGGGGACGCATGGAAAGAATATGACGTGAATTTCAGAAAGTCGAAGGAGTTTGACTTGTCATTGTCATCGGACAAGGTGGACTCATTGTCGTGGCATAAGCAGTTCGGAGGGGGCATGACCCCCACCCAGCCCGGGACCGTGGCCAACATGTTCCCCGCAAAGACCCAGCAGCCCTTTCGTGCGGCGCCAGGGAATAAGTTCCCAGGGAAAGGTGGGGGGCGGCGGGGAAAGAAAAGGTGTGTGTTGGGACTTTAACAAACGTTCCAGTACTAGACCGGCCAGCACTTGTAGATTCAGACATGCATGTGCAATCTGTGGTCACACCTCTCACCCCGAGACGACTTGCAGAAAAAATTGTAACCAGAATCAGAGAGGGGGAAAGAAACCTGAATAAAGCTGGAAGTCCGGTTAGCCCCTCCCCGGTTAATGTCCTGGCAATGATTCCATGGTTGAACAGATACCCAGACCACGGCGCAGCTGCGTTATTGCAAGAAGGTTTCTCCCAAGGTTTCCGGATCCCGGCCGGGGGACACATCGGCAGTGCGCAATGTAGGAACCAGTTATCTGTACAACAGAATCCTGCGGTAGTTATGGCTAAGATTCGTAAAGAACTGTCCCTGGGCAGGATAGCGGGGCCATTTCAGGAAGTCCTAGTGCCGAATTTTGTGTGTTCACCATTAGGCGTAGTCCCCAAGAAAGAGAAGGGCGAGTTTAGATTGATCCACAACTTGTCGGCACCAAGAGGGGTGTCCGTGAATGATGCGATAGATGAAGCAATTTGCAGCGTGAAATATGCCTCCTTTGACCAAGCGGTTGAGTTATTGCGGGGATTGGGGTGGGGCACTCTCATGGCCAAATCTGATATTGAATCCGCCTTTCGTCTGTTGCCGGTGCATCCTTTGGACCACCACCTACTTGGTTTCGCTTTTGAAGGAAAGTTCTATACGGCAAATGTATGCAGATGGGTTGCTGGATTTCTTGTGCGTACTTTGAGACTTTCAGTTCCTTTCTGGAGTGGGTCATGAGACAGGCCACGGGCCACAAGCAGGTTATGCATTATTTGGACGACTTTCTGTTCCTAGGAGCGGCGGGGACTTAGGAGTGTGCCTTGGCATTGCAGGAATTTTGCGTGCTCATGCGGGCTTTCGGGGTTCCGCTAGCGCCTGGGAAGACGGTTGGCCCGACCACTTGTTTGGAGTTCTTGGGTATCGAGATTGATTCGCTGGAGGGTTGCTTTAGATTACCCGCAGGCAAAGTATCGAAATTTAGGGCGGCATTGCGCCTGTGCCTCCAGAAGGAGAAAGTTACATTGCAGCAGCTACAGGAGACGGTGGGCCAATTGAACTTTGCATTGCGAGTTATCCCAATGGCACGCCACTTCTCTAGGTCGATTGCCCAAGCCATGAAAGGTTTGAGAGAAAAACATCACCGCACTAGACTGTCAGCAGAGGTTCGCCAGGATATGCGGATATGGGTAGCATTCCTGGAGAATTTCAATGGCAGAGTAGTGTGGCCGGCCCCCGCCACGTCATCGGCAGAGTTGGGTTTATGGACCGACGCTGCTGGTAGCGTGGGCTTTGGCGCCATCCTGGGCACAAAGTGGGTCGCTCAAAAGTGGCCCGAGGAATGGGGATTGTGGGGATTAACCTCCAACATTGGATTCCTGGAATTGTTCCCGATATGGGTGAGATTGATGGTCTGGCCGGCGCACCTTAGCAATCGCTCAGTGGTATTCTGGTCGGACAACATGAGCGTGGTAGAATGCATTAACCAGCAAGCGGCGCGGTGTCCATTCATACTGCGCTTGGTAAAGGAAATTGTGCTACAATGTTTGAAATGGAACATGACCTTCAGTGCCAAACATGTGCCAAGTGTTCTCAATAATGCAGCTGATGCCCTTTCTCGCTTCAAAATGCAGGTGTTCAGGGAACAGCTCCAAGCAGCAGACCCATCGCCAGCACCTTTCCCGGTTGCTCTCTGGCAGATTGGTACCCCAGACTACCGTACCTCGTAGCATCTAGCCTAGCCCATAGGACCAGAACAGCATTCGAAGGGGCGTTCTTGTCTTATTGTACTTTCCTTGGGCAAGGTTGGGAGAATAACTGGGCACATGAGGACAGTTTTGTTGCATACCTAGAGCTGATGCACAGGGAAGGGCGCTCAGTGGCAGCCGCAAACAGACACAGGGCTGCGGTTTCATTCTTTGCACCAGGCCAGGGGTGTGAGGGACCCCACAAACACATTTGTAGTGCGCAAGGCGTTGAGGAGCTGGCGTCGCATTCAGGGACACTCGACAGATTCGAGAAAGCCTATTGGGGTGGTAAGGCTTACGGCCCTGTTGTTAGCTCTTCCTGATGTCTGTAGTTCCCCTTGGGAGGTGCTGCTTTTCAAGGCGGCATTCACACTAGCGTTTTATGGGGCCCTGAGATTAGGCGAGCTGGTAGCCACGTCCAAAGTGGACAAAGAGGGTGGCTTACAAGTGGCCTGTGTAGGGATCCATGCCGATACCATGTGTGTAACGATTCAAAGATCGAAGACCGACCAGGAGGGAAAGGGGGAAACAATAGTGCTTCACTGTGCTCGGACCAAACCTCGGACCAACCCTTGTTGCCCAGTCTCGCATGTGGAGGCTTTTAGGAGGCAGCGGGACGGGACGCCCGGAGGGGCACTATTGTGTCACATGGATGGTATTCCTTTAACCAGGTACCAGTTTAGGAAGGTCCTGGAACTAACGGTTGCAAAGGCAGGCTTGGATCCCACGGAATTTGGCTCCCATTCTTTTAGAATCGGGGCAGCAACTGAAGCAGTGGTAAGGGGACTCCCAGCCGAAAAGGTTAAAAGGATTGGGAGGTGGTCCTCTGAGTGTTACAAACGCTACATACGTGTTGACATGTTGTGATATGGCCGGATGACTCACGCTTGTATCTCTTGGTTTTGCAGTTTCTCAAACCTGTCACACGGGAGAGGAACTTGCCGAATGTTGGCAGAAGACAGCACCATCGCAACAAAAGCAACAGGAAGATCGTCGGACATTGGTGACTTGGGTTGTGGGCCACTCTTATGTTAGGCGTGCAAAAAATGTATTTTTTGCAGGTGACAGGATGAGAAGGGCGAAAGAGGAGGGGTTCTCCATCTCATTCTTCGGGAGGGGAGGCCTGGGTATTCGGCAGTTCAGGGATTACTTTCTGTAATTATAGTCGCAGCAACCCGCCCCCCGTCAGTGGTGATACTTCACCTGGGGGAGAATAACTTGACCAAACTGGGGCGACGCATCCTGATATATGAAATCATATCCACTGCGGGGTGGGTGTCTAGGACTTGTGTGGGTTGCACAGTAGTCTGGTCCCAACTTATTCCTCGTTGGCAGTGGCAAGGGGGGGACTCGGTCAAGGCGTTGAATCACTTGGTAAAGAGGATCAACATACAGTTGGACAAATTGTTTCGAGCCCCCCGGTTGCGACGATTCCTCATGGGTCTATTTGGGGGGAGCATTTCTACCTCCGGGACGGGGTGCACTTGACTGAGGCTGGGAACGTCCTGTGGTCAAATAAGATTTTAGCATGGCTAGAGGGATATGCGAAGGGGACATGACCTTTCTGAGGAGTAGGAAGAGGGGAGGCCAGATCGTCGGGTAACAATGCTGGCCTGTGGCGGTAAGGTCATGACCGGTGAGCAACTATTTTAAGGTCTTAGGGGGCGGCATCATCCTTTGGAGGTGTCCGCCCAGGGGGAGGAGGGGTCATTGGCCCCTCCTAGAACTTCAGGGGCAGCTGGTAACGCAAGTTAGGGTCCTCCTTCACTTGTTAAATGAAGTTCACGGGGTGGACCGAGTAATTAACGGGCTCGGCTGCATGGGTGGACCGAGTAAGTAACGGACTCGGCTGCATGGGTGGACCGAGTAATTAACGGGCTCGGCTGCAAGGGTGGACCGAGTAATTAACAGGCTCGGCTGCAGGGGTGGACCGGGTAATTAACAGGCCCGGCTGCGCATGCGCACCTGCGTAAGGGCGCAGCTTGTAAGACCTGACACCGGTTAGCGACCTTGCCATATCGCCATCAATGTTAGTATGCAAAATTTTTCAGATGAGGATGTTAGATTCGGTTAGGAAACAAGCTGTATTCGAATCTTGTTAAGGCTAGCCGATCACAATTGTCGATATAAATGTATCTAAATGTTTCTGAATAATTTTGCATAAAAAATGGTATAATTTGTTTAACAAAATACGGCCGGAGGGTTTTGCGACCCCCCGCCTTCCAAAGACAAATCTTTTCCGTATCGTTGTGTTCTGGGTTGTTGTGGGCATACAGGGAGGGGGGTGGTAGCCGTCGCTGACCATGCGAAAAGGGGGGCCCTCGGCCCCCCCGCCCGCATGGCAGCGCGGCGATCCCCTCTTCCCATGCCTGCCGGTGGTGTGGGGGCGTGATCTCCCGGCGCCCAATGGTATGCGGGAGGTGTGCACCACACCACCGGTCGACCGATGCCCAATCCCTGATCCAGAGGTGTGGTGCAGCTTCCGGGTCAGAGGGGCGGGAGTCGAGGGGTGAGGGGAGGGGGCGGTCCGCCCCCTCCCTGCGTCCCTGGAAATAAAGGAGGCGGGAGCGCTCAGTTGGCACTTCTTGTCGCCTGACGCTCCCCCACACTGGTCGTGCCCCGCGCTCGGGGCCTCCTAATTTTCCCCACCCACCATCCGTGGAACAAAGCTGTGTTGTGCATTATCTATACCTGTTTTTTAACTTAAATTTTCTCTTAGGATGTTGAATCGGAGCAGAAATGTCAGTAGACTGTTTGTGTAGACGGGAATTGTGTATACATGTCAAGTATTAAGTATTTGGAGAAATGTAAAATGTAATTGTTAAATGTTTTCTGTTGTTTAGGCCCTTTTTCCCATAGTAGCTTGATGAATGTATGTCATACATGTGTTGTAGATAGTGTAGCTGTCCTTTAGTTCCTTTTTTCCACAGGTCGTCGTATTTATTAGGGTATTGGTCATGCGGTAAGGTCATGACCGGTGAGCAGCTATTTTAAGGTCTTAGGGGGCGGCATCATCCTTTGGAGGCGTCCGCCCAGGGGGAGGAGGGGTCACTTGCCCCTCCTAGAACTTCAGGGGCAGCTGGTAATGCAAGTTAGGGCCCTCCTTCACTGGTTAAATGAAGTTCACGGGGTGGAACGAGTAATTAACGGGCTCGGCTGCATGGATGGACCGAGAAAGTAACGGGCTCGGCTGCAAGGATGGACCGAGTAATTAACGGGCTCGGCTGCAGGGGTGGACCGGGTAATTAACAGGCCCGGCTGCGCATGCGCACCTGCGTAAGGGCGCAGCTTGTAAGACCTGACACCGGTTAGTGACCTTGCCATATCGCCATCAATGTTAGTATGCAACATTTTTTAGATGAGGATGTTAGATTCGGTTAGGAAACAAGCTGTATTAGAATCTTGTTAAGGCTAGCCGATCACAATTGTCGATATAAATGTATCTAAATGTTTCTGAATAATTTTGCATACAAAATTGTATATTTTGTTTAACAATTTTATTTTTTTGTATCTTAATAAATACGGCCGGGGGGTTTTGCGACCCCCCGCCTTCCAAAGAGAAATCATTTTCCGTATCATTGTGTTCTTGGTTGTTGTGGGCATACAGGGAGGGGGGCGGTAGCCGTCGCTGACCATGTGCATTTGCAGATGAGGTAGCAAAAATCACAGCTAGAGACGCTACTAGCCGAATGTATGTGGCAGGTCCCGCGAATTGGGTTAGGGAAATTGGAATGTGTGAAGACACGATTGAGAGTGTGAAAAAGATTCAGGGAGAAGCTACTGAGAAGGAATTGAGTACATGGAAAGAAAGTACGGGAATGTTAGATTCGATGGGTTGTTGGACAGAGTTGTCAGAACATCAGTGATGGTTATTACCGGACGCTTACGTGTTGCCGGATGTGACTATGGCTCATGGTCCAGCTCACATTAGTGCAAAAGGCATATGTAAGCTTTTGGCTCCTGTGTGGCAGAATGAAGGAATTTCAAAATGTGCCGAGAATGTGGTTAAGCATTGCATTGTTTGTTTAATGCATAACCCAGGAAAGGGTACCCCAACTCCGGCAGGTCATTTTGCTCCCCCGTCATATCCTTTTGAGGTGTTGCAGATCGATTACATTCACATGGATCGATGCAACAACCTCAAGTATGTTCTGGTGGTGGTATGTGCCTTTTCCCATTGGATAGAGGCCTACCCCTTGAAAGATAACACTGCTTTGTCTACTGCTAAGGTGCTACTTAAGGAGTTCTTTCCTAGATTTGGTTTGCCGCGAATTGTCTGGAGTGACAATGGAAGTGAATTTGCGGGTCAAATTATGCAGAAAGTGTGTTCTGGTCTTGGTATCAGACAAAAGTTCCATGCGGCAAACCATCCATAGTCAGCGGGTTTGGTTGAGTGCTACAATGGTACACTCAAGCCTAAACTAGCTAAGATTCAAGCTAGCACAGGTCTTGCCTGGCCTGAAGCCTTGCCCCTAGCTCTTTTGTCGACCAGAACTACTGTGCACTCTCGTATGGGACTTAGCCCATATGAAGTGGTATTCGGACGCCCAGCTAATGTTTGGGGTGTCCCTCATCCCAGGAAATATTCGGATGTACCATATCCTTTGTTAATTGACTACTTACATGACTTGACTGCTAAACTGAGTGTTATTCACCAACATGTACAAAGTGCTTTACCAGAGGCTTCCACAGACCCCGGTCACACCATCTTGCCCGGCAACCGGGTCTGCGTCAAGAATTTTCAGTGGACTAAGAACTTGGAGCCTCGCAGGTCAACGCCTAGACAAGTTCTGCTTGTCACTCATACAGCTGTGAAAGTGGTCGGCAAGAAGAATTGGGTTCATTGCATGCACTGTAAGAAAGTGCCTCTGCCATTACCCTTTGATCAGTGGATCCGCAGTGGCATAAGAGAATCTGAATCTACAACGATTCCTTGTTTTGTTCCTTTCAGTGACACTCAAATTTATGGACCCAGTCTGAGAAAGTTGACGACGACATTCTTCAAGCCGCTGTGCCTGAGCATCTTCGAATAGGCACTACAAATCCAGCAACTTTGTTTAAGGACCAGAATGTGCTGAGCAAAACACGCTACAATCTGAGGTCGAAAGCTGGCCAGAAGAATTGAACACTTTGACATTTTCTTTTTTCCTTTTTACCCAAAGACACTTCTTTTTTTGATCTTTTTGCCCCCTTGTTTCTTGTGTGATATTTAGTATTAGATGTGCCATTCGTCTCCGTCGCAGGGTCACGATAGAAAACTCAGACTGTAACCTGGTTTTTGTTCTTTTAGTAAGTGGCTAGTGCCTCAGGATATACAGAAGTGAGTAGCTGAGTGATTGAGGAAGATTGCCGTGAGCGAAATTTTTTTTAGATAAAGATGGATGGTACAATAATTGTAGGTAGGGAAAATAGGAAGCACAAAATGAGATTGAAGTATTGTAAATTATTGCATAGTCGTTTTGGCGTAACTTTGTGTGTTTTTATGTTTTTGTGTATTTTATTAGCTTGCACAGGTTGGATCGTACATGTTCTGCAGCAGAAAAATTTTGTTAATTCTTTGACTTCTTTGCCTACTCATCTTTCTGTCCTTTCACATAAAATGCATACTCTACCTCCGCATGAGCAGATAAGGAGGGCCGAATATAAGAAACAATACGTTTGTCCAGCTGTTGCACCAGCATCAGTTGGCTATTAATATGACTTATTGTTGGGTGTGCGGACTTATGCCACACAATACACATAAGGGAATGCCATATCTGGTTTTTCCTTTTTCATATGAGGGTTCAGCTTGGGCCTACCTGGCTATGTTTTCGTCCGCATACCACAACAGACTTAGAAGTCCCCTTAAAACTTTTGGGAATGGATTGGATTTGAGCCACAGCTCTTTGATTAAGGGTATAGTGGTGATGGCTAAGATCATAGAGAAGAACAAGATTCAATTATATGAGAAGAGAGCTTATGAGGGATGGAAAGTTACCCATTATGTTTCTAGACTTGGCAACAAAACTAGACAGGGTAGGTCTTCTCCAGTATGGACTGTACCTAGGCATGAGCGGATTTTGCGGATTGGCAATCCGCGAATTTGCGGATTTGCGAACTCGCAATCCGCAAAATCCGCGAATTCCCGCGAATTTGCGGATTTTTTTTTTTTTGTGTTCGCCCGTGTTTCTGCCAGTTCGCGAGGGTTTTTACAATTTCGCAATTTGCGAACTTACCTGTCGGGTCGCAAGTTTTGCGAACTTGTTGTTTCTACGTGTCCAACCTGTTTGGGACACTCTTCTTCATCACTGCCACTCTCTGTCACCACTGCCACTCTCTGACTACTCATGCCACCCTCTGGCCCACCCATGCCACCCTCTGTTTCATCACCACACCCTCTGGTTGTCCAGTGTACATTATTTTCGGCAAAGCAAAGCACACCTTCCCTGCCTCAAGTGACCTGAATTAATTTGGGGCTGATTAATGTGTCACAGAATATTTTTTTAGCTGGCACCTGCTTCCTTAGTGCGCCCTGATTAGTGATCTTTTGCACTTGCTAAGTGCTTTCATTGTTGCAAAATTAGTTACAACACCTGCCCTGCCCCAACTGACAATAATGAATTAGGGGCTGATTAATGGATTTTAACTTCCAGCCTGGCTCCTGCTTGTCTCCCTTAGCTGTAATTCATGACCTTTGTGGCATAAGTGTAACTATTCTGAGGTTCAGAGCAGGGTCACATAATAGTTTCAACTGGCAACTGAACTCTGGAGGGGCCCCTCAGGAAGCACTACAGGAAATGGCTACTAATGATGTGCCTGAACTTTTGAACCTGGTAAGTAGTTACTTTCAGTTTTGCTTAGATCGTATTTCTGCAATTTCGCACTTATTCGCGGGGCGCGAACTCACGCGAACAGTGCGAGCAGTGCGAGCAAAATCCGCTGCTCGCGGATTTGCGGATTTTGCAGGAAATTCGCAAATCTCGCGGATTGCGGATTTCCCGAAAATCCGCAAAATCCGCGAGCGGAACGGATTTTCCGCCCATGCCTAACTGTACCCCATCAAGGTAATTTCTGTCACCAAGTTAATGGCAAACAGACTGACAGCAAACAGAGTTGTCTCTATACTTACATTTTCTCGTCTCCTGACTTTCCTCCGTTGGTTCCGTCTCAAGGAACATATTTTGTCTGTAATAATAGAGCTTATACGTGGCTCTCTTTTAACTTTTCTGGAACTTGTTATATAGCTTTCCTTCTTCCCCCTACATATACGGCTCGGTCAGACCATCAAAGAATTAGATACAGCCGAGGTATATTTGATGCCAAAGACACGGCCGAACAAGAGGGAGGAGACTTTCTTAAAGGATTCCTTCCCTTTTGGGGTCCAATGGCCAACAGAAGACACAGCCGGCAATTGGTTCGCGTGGTTGAGACCACCATCAATGTTACTGCAGGTGCATTAAGTAATATTATGGCAGAGCTTCAGGCTGACCGTCTTATGACGTTGCAGAATCGAATTGCACTAGACGTGATCATAGCAGACCGAGGAGGTGTCTGTAGATTGATCGGATCTAGTTGCTGCATTTATATTCCAGATGATGCTCCGACAATACACCAGGCCATTTCCAGATTGCATACCGTCTCCGAGTCGATTCATCAGGACGAAGGAGATTGGTCTCTTATGGGATGGTTTTGGGGAATATTGTCAACTTGGGGATGGAAGCTCCTAACGTTCCTTG
This sequence comes from Lissotriton vulgaris, assembly GCF_964263255.1. Lineage (NCBI taxonomy): Eukaryota > Metazoa > Chordata > Amphibia > Caudata > Salamandridae > Lissotriton > Lissotriton vulgaris. The sequence goes on along the minus strand of NW_028241776.1, from coordinate 39,246 downwards.
GATCAATTTTGGCCATCATATTCTTTTGTTGTTTGTGTATTCAATGGGGTCCGCCAGTTTGTGGCCTACAGGCTACTCTATGTGTTCCACAGTCAGTAACTCCAAAGACAGAGAATATTAGGATGATGGTGCACCAACAGCTTGAGGATTTTATGAACATTGACGTGGATTCTGACTCAGATTAGCATGAGTTGGTTTGTCTTTGCCTGAGTAATGGCAAAAGGAGGATCTGAGGTTCTGTAAATTGCGAATTTGTTCGTGCTCAGCCTCCATTTTGTAGCCGCCGCCATTTTGTGTTGCCCTCACTCAGGCAGCACGGCGAGCGCGATGTTTTTGTCATTTCTGCATTTACGTGTCAGGTGGCTTCTTCGCTATTGTTTATTAACGAGTGTCAAGGTCTGGCCGAGTACACTAATTCCTGTCTTAACTGATTAATCCCCGTCCGGACCATTTGTTGGTTCACACCATTCTTTCCCGTAGGTTATCTTATCTGCTGTCCTTCGCTACACGTCTCATGCATTCTCCTGGTTCACGACTGTCCTTCTAGAGCATACGACTGTGTTTTCTCTACTTGTAAACTGGATTGTGTGGATTTGTTTGTAATTTTCTTAAGGGGTCGAGTGACAAACGTAACCACGGGAACTTGGGTTACCTAAGACTTAAAGCATTGTCTATAACATTTGCCTATGCCTCATGCTCTTGTCTGTTTGTATTTTGCATTGTATTGTACCATATATAAGTCTGTGCGCCACAGAGTTAAGTGGCAGTCTCTTTTGAACCTCGTTATATCAACGACTTCTAAGACCACTGTACTAGCTGCAGCTAATAAATACGATCTTCTACGCCAGAAGAAGAGTCTGTGTCTCTGTATTTGACAAGGCAGGTGAATTCCGGGGATTTCAAGAGTACCCTGCGCCGCCGCGCCTAAAGGCTACGGTTCTCCACCTCGTGCCTCTTTCAGCACCTTTGTTGGTTCTTTCTGCACTTCGGTTGCCTCCTCCTGCACTTTTCCTACTTCTTTCTGTACCCCTCCAGGATCTTTTTGTACCTCTCTTGCCTCTTTGTACACTTCTCTTACCTCTTTCTGTACCCCTCTAGCCTCTTTTTGTACCTGTAATGTTTCTTCGTTAACTGTGTCATGTGCTGTGTCTTCCGCCGATCGTGGATGTAATACGGCGCCGCAACAAGAGATCAGAACTGCATATCCCAGCAGGCCGTGGGTTACGTAATGGACGTAGCGCGAGTTGCGCTGAATCAGGTAGTAAATAGCCCATCGAAGAAGACAGCGTTAACGATTATTCTTGCTTCGCTCACTGAGGAGGTTGGTATGCTGCTCTACTGGTAAGCCCCATCCTGCTGGTATTTAGTGGCATTAAGACTTCAGTACCCCGCTTTGTATCGGGTACGAATCTATTTGAGATCACAGTAACCACTCGCGGTTAGCCAGTGCTGGGAACTTTGCGGAGTCCTTACCTCCTTGTTGCACAAGATGAACCCTTGTTACCTCATTGCAGGGAGAGACACTTGTGCTTAGCATTGTTTGAGGTCGGGAACAGACCTTATCAGTCATTGGTTGTAACTGAACTTGTGGATACAGTCCAGTATGTATTTTGGAAAAAAACGCTCATAAGTTGTGCTCCTGGATACATGAGGAAATTAACGTCCGGAAGCGGTGATATTGTGTCAGAATACTTGACTTATTTTCACCTTTTGATAATAAAACTTTGTGATGATCTTCACGTTCCATTTTGTTCTTTATATCATTTATGCACAGGAGAAACGAGAAAGGGGTATCAAGTCAGATAGATAGAGGCAACTTCAGGAATGAAAACAGACTTTGTTTGGTATGCAGAATGAAAGTGGGTGTATGAGTGCAACTCACATGGGAATCGAAGTTACATGTTCTATGATTGTGTCTCCCTCTGCAGTTGGTTGCAACACCTGACTTCACCTACAGTCTCATCTCCTAGGTTCAGATTCTATCGTATTTTCCTTTCCAGGTAGGGGTGACACTAGGTTATATAACACCAGAAAGGAAGTGTAAGGTTTTCATAGAGGGTTCTGGGGCGGTGTATTCTAATTACCTATTATTCTCATTACAGATCTCCCTCCCGCTGTCCCCTTCCTTTCCCTCCCCGGCAGAACTGTTCTAGTCACCTGTATTTACACTTCAGGCTCTGGGAGAGTTGTGTAGGGGAGGTTGTAGGTCATTCAGCACAGTCCCGAAGAAGATCAGACGAAGGAGCCTGACAGACTAATCAACCCATGATTGTTCCTTTCTTCTTGACTGTGCTGAAAACATAATGGCTACGCTAGATGACGTAATGGCGGCTCTGGCACTGGTTCAAACTGAACTAGCGGCGTCTAATAGAGAAGTCGCTGCTTCCAGGGCTGAAAACGCACAACTCAGAGCTAGAGTGGATAGAATCCAAGGGAATCCGTTTGATGTTGGGGGATCCCACGCCCCTTCCACTTCTGTAGTAGTAGAGATGCCTGCCCAAAACCCGTTAGCACCCCTGAACGGTTTTATGGAGATAATTAGAGGGTTCAGGTCTTTTTAACCCAGGTGTTGTTACATTTTATGTGCAAGCCAATTTTTTTTTCGACCAATCAGGCAAGGGTAGCCTTCTTAATTTCCTATTTGGGAGGCGAGGCTGCTCAGTGGGCGCTTCCTGTAGTGAGACGTGATGATCCTTTGCTCTATGATTGGGACGAATTCCATTCTGAATTTGAGAAAACATTCGACCGTAGGGTGGAAACATTTACAGCTGACAGGGAGCTCCTAGTTTTGAAACAGGGGAATACTGAATTGGTTACTTATCTCAACAGCTTTCGTCGATTGGTGGCAGAAACAGACTGGCCCAAACCAAAGCAATCGGCTATATTCTACCATTGGCTGAACGACGATCTTAAAGATGTGTTGGCTCAGATAGATCCTCAACCCCGCACCTGTATGGCCCTTATTGAACTTGCATTGCATTTAGATCACAGAATGAAAGAAAGGAAAGGTCATCACAAGACTAAAGAGCGGCAGGTTGTGCCATATGATAGCAGCTATTCGGGGGAGAACCCCACGACCACTCCAGAGCCTATGGAAATCAGAACTGTGCGAGCCTCACTAACATTGAGTGAGAAAGACCTCCGAAGAAAAGAAGGCCTATGCTTGTATTGTGGAAAAAAGGGGCACTACTTACGGGATTGCCCTGTGAAGCCTAAGCCTGGGCGGTTCAGAACTGGACAAGCTGCAGCAAGCATCGTACAACAGTAGCAGGGAAACTCCAAAGCTTGAAGGCGGGTGAAGGGGAGCAATCAAGCTCTCTGATAATCCCTTCTGTTATGCCAGACGGCCACCCAGGAAGAAAACACTTGTTTCTTGATATGTTGTTAAATGTTGATACCGTTGACCAAAACATAAGCGCTATGGTGGATTCAGGCGCAACCGGTTGTTTCATGGACCTTACGAAAGCCAAACGACTAGGAGTGGTACTTACTGCCAAGAGTTCCCCGGAAACGGTATATGCGGTGGATGGAAAGGAGCTAGAAGCAGGTCCTATCAAATACCACACCCATGAGTATGTTCTTTCTTGCAACGGTAACCACAGGGAACTCATGTCTTTCAACATCATTCAAGCTCCTCAATATGGAGTGATTCGGAGGCTCCCTTGGCTACAAAAACACGAGCCATCGATTCATTGGACGACTAAATCAGTACAGTTTACATCGGAATATTGCCATGAACATTGTATTACCAAACCTTGTGGTCCCTCAAGGGCATTGGCCTCCATATAGCATATTGCCAATGCAGCTGAAAAAGAAGTCACACTTCCTACTTGTTATGAAGCTTTCAAAGACGTATTCAGTGACACTCAGGCCGAAGGTCTTCCCGCTCACACGCCGTATGTTTGTCGAATAGACTTCATTCCAGGAGCGGTGGTTCCCAGCGGAAGGATTTATGCCCTCACGGTCCCCGAAAATGAATTGCTCAGAGAATATCTCGATAAGTACATTGCTCTGGGATACATAAGACCCTCAAGATCCCCTGCGGCCTCTCCATTGTTTTTTATTCCGAAAGCCAATGGGGAAAAGAGATGCTGTATTGACTATAGAGCCTTAAATTCGATCACGTTGAGGAACCAATACCCATTGCCGTTAATCCCTGTCCTACTGGAACAAGTCCGTGTGGCCAGTATATACACTAAGTTGGATCTCAGAGGTGCATATCACCTGGTACGCATTAGGCAGGACGACGAATGGAAAACGGTTCATGGCGTACCCATGAGGGGTACACAAGTGTTGATCCCCACAAGACCTTTGCACAAAACTGTTTTTTCCTGGTGTCATGATGTCCCTTGTGCTGGCCATACGGGATATGTGAAAACGCTTGAGAAAGTCCTAAGACAATTCTGGTGGCCCACTGTGTGGCTTGATCTTTGTACATGGGTGAAGAAATATACCATATGTGCTCAAATGAAAACCGACCACCAATCACCTCAGGGACTCTTACAACCCATGCCCACATCAGAGTATCTGTGGGAAAAGTTCTCAGTAGATTTCATTGTCGGTCTCCCTAAAGACCAAGGTAAGACCGCTATCATAGTAGTGGTGGATTACCTAACGAAAATGGGTCATTTTATTTCATGCAACCAAGTCCCTTCAGCTGGTCTTTTGGCTCATCTCCTGTTAGTGAACATTGTTAGGTTACAAGGACGAGGGTGATAGTATCGGATAGGGGGGCTCAGTTTACAGCTCGCTTTTGGAAGACCTGGTGTTCTGAGTTGCAAATCACCTCATCCTTATCCACTAGCTTCCACCCACAAACCGATGGTCAGACGGAGAGACTAAACCAAACCTTGAAACAATTCTTGCGTTGTTACGTCGAAAACAACCCTGACTCATGGGTGAAATGGTTGTGGGTGGCTGAAATTGCATACAATAGCACACAACACTCCTCAACACTTCACACTCCTTTTTTCTATTCCTATGGGCACCATCCTAGATTCAATCCTTTGCTTCTTCCGAGTACCAGTGCCAGACTGCCGGACGTTAAGGAGAGGTTGTTGCGCGTCCGCAAGATACTTCTTGCCACACGTAAAAATCTCATACAAGCCAAGGTGAGGTACAAGGTACAAGCGGATAAACACCGTCGGCCTTGTCCCGAGTACAAGAAGGGTGATTTGGTGTGGTTATCCACGAAACACATTAGGTTCAGAAAGCATAGTGTGTTTAATCCTAAGTACATTGGGCTGTATAAGATTCTGAAACAGGTAGGCCCTGTGGCGGTGCATCTGCGGTTGCCTGCGCACTTCAAGATACATCCTGTCTTTCATGTGTCTCTTTTAAAGCCCTCTCTAAGTCCGATCCGACGTGCTCCTTTGCCTATTTGGGTGCAACACGATAGAGAGTATGAGGTTCAAGGTATTCTTTATTCTAAGAGGGTGAGGGAGCATTTGATGTATTTGATCTCATGGAAGGGGTATGGTCCTGAGGAAAACTCCTGGGAGCCCGCCAGGGATGTGCATGCTCCACGTTTGGTTCGGAGCTTTCACTCCTTACATCCTGACAAGCCTGCCTCTGATCCGCGTCCATTGTGAAGGGATGTACTGTCATGTGCCGTGTCTTCCGCGGATCCACGGATGTAATACGGCGCCGCAACAAGAGATCAGAACTACATATCCCGGCAGGCCGTGGGTTACGTAATGGATGTAGCGCGAGTTGCGCTGAATCAGGTAGTAAATAGCCCATCGAAGAAGACGGCGTTGCCGATTATTCTTGCTTCGCTCACTTAGGATGTTGGTATGCTGCTCTACTGGTAAGACCCATCCTGCTGTTATTTAGTGGCATTAAGACTTCAGTTCCCTGCTTTGTATCGTGTACGAATCTATTTGAGATCGCAGTAACCACTCACGGTTAGCGAGTGCTGGGAACTTTGCGGAGTCCTTACCTCCCTGTTGCACGAGACGAACCCTTGTTACCTCATTGCAGGGAGAGACACTTGTGCTTAGCATTGTTTGAGGTCGGGAACAGAATTTATCAGTCATTGGTTGTAACTGAGCTTGTGAATACAGTCCAGTATGGAAAGGGTAGACCACTCGGTCCCCCCGAACGTATGGATGGGTTCCCCGATCCCCCCGGGAAACCGTTGTGGGCGGGGGGCGTGTTTCGGCTGGTATGCCCGAAGCGGCGTAGCCAGAGCACGCCCTTCCCGCCCAGAAGGGGTTGTCCTAGACACCCGCCCGGAAGTCCGTGCACGGATAGGCGTACCTGAGGCGGGCCCCCGCCCTCCCGCAGATGGATAAATAGAGCGGGAATCCAATGAAGCTTCCTCTTGTTCCAGTGCTCTGAAGGCTGCACCACTCGTCGCTCGTGAGCCCTCGAAGGAACAAGCGGCAATTTTGAGAACTTGTAATCTTTGTTGTTTCTCTTTCAGTGTCAGGCGTGTGGAAGATCTAGTACCTTGTGGATCAAGTTGGACGGAGTAACCAAGATATGTCTGGCAAGAAAGCGGGAAAGAGCTCCGAGATGGAGAAGATGCTACGCACCTTGGTGAACCGAGTAGCGGTGATGTACCGGAAAATGGGTAAAGTGGATGCGATCGGTCGGGGCTTAGCGGATGTCAAGAAGCAGATTGCAGCACAGAACAACCTCTCGAGGCGGCCTAAAAAGGTAATAGGGCCGGCCTTGCCGGATGTCGCCCCAGAGGGTAAGGGTAAGAGGAATAAGAGGAGGGCGGGTTCCAGGGAGGTCCCAGCCCCGGAGGTGCCCCCAGCCCCAGAGGGGCCCCCAGCGAGCACGGGCGCAATCAACCCAGTCGCGCCGGTGGATACCCCGATATCAGGTCCGGACACGGGTTTACCAATCCCCGTAGTGATAACGCCAGTTGAGGATGACCAAATGCCCCCAGAACTGGCCCTTCAGTTAGCTGCAGTACTACCTTGGCTAAAGGAGAAAGCTGGGGGATCAGTGGCTGCGGGTGATCTGGATGAGGAAGCCAGACTAATCATTGAGCAGTTGCGGCACTCAAGGGAGGCCGGGACAGCGAATGTACCTTGTATTCCCCCACAGGTAGCGACAGGGGTCACAACGGATGGTCGAGCGAAGACAACGGACACGGCAGCTGAACCCGGTAAGAGACCATTGCCATTGGTGGGGGAGAGTTCAGTGCCTTCAAGGCGGGAACGTTTGTCTCAGCACATTCCGGCGGCCACGAAGGAAAGGATATGGGGGGACAAATACATTAATATGTTTTCACTGTTGACTGACCATCGTGAGGTAGAATATGCGAAGACCCAGAAAGATTTGTGGCACCCCAGCGTATGGCGGGCCAAGATGGCGGAATTTAGGGTGGATGAGACCATGGTGAACTGGGTCAAGGCCTTTTCTATCTTTACGGCAGTAATGGGGGAGCGTAAACCTGAAGTGTTGCCCGACTTATCATGTTACCAGAACAGGATCATGAATTTCTATGCAATGCACGGGGGAAATGAATGGAAGGGTTATGACGTTAACTTTAGAAAAGCAAAAGACTTTAACGAGGCTTTAACATGGGATTGTTTGGACACGGTGTCGTGGCATAATCAGCTTTTGCTGGGACCGGCGGGTACGTCGGTGCCAATCACGAGCGGATCTGGGACATTCCAGCAGAGACCGGCACAACCCTTTCGGGCGGGCGCCGGGGGGGGAATCACATCCCAAGTCCGGCGGGAATGGAGGCAAGCGTGGGGTTTGTTGGGGTTTCAACAAGGGAACCTGTAGCAGGCCGCAAGGAACATGTAGGTTCCGGCATGCTTGTTCAGGCTGTGGGAATTCCTCACACCCAGAAATTAGCTGTAGATCCAAGTCCAATGGTGCGGGAGGAAAGGGGGGATCCAAGCAGGATTAAAATGGTGCCTTGGAAGCAAACATCTTCGCCCATCGATATCTTGGCTTTGACCCCCTGGCTGAACCGATACCCAGATCATGTATCCGCCGGGATTTTGAGGAATGGCTTTCTGTATGGCTTCGAAATCCCGGCGGGAAATTTTCGGGGGAGCCCCTTCTGTAAGAACCAACTATCTATTCAACAGAACCCGGCGGTGGCCGCCACGAAAATAGCGAAAGAGGTCGGCTTGGGACTGGTAGCGGGGCCGTTTGCATGCCCGCCAGTTGCGGAATTTGTGTGTTCACCTCTAGGAGTGGTTCCGAAGAAGGACCCGGGAGAGAATAGACTCATTCACAATCTGTCGGCCCCGAAGGGGGCCTCGGTGAATGAGGCTATTGACCCTGAGGTATGCTCAGTTCGATACGCATCGTTCGACGATGCCGTCGATCTACTGAATCGCCTGGGCGCCGGTGCACTGTTGGCAAAAGCAGACATCGAATCGGCATTTAGGTTGCTCCCGGTACACCCTCAGGACCAGCGCTTGCTGGGATTCACGTTCCAAGGGAAGTATTACATGGATAAATGTATGCCCATGGGTTGTTCAATATAATGTGCCTATTTTGAAATGTTCAGCTCCTTTTTGGAATGGCCGTTCACCGAGGCCACTGGGCATAGACAGGTGATGCACTATTTAGATGACTTCCTTTTTCTGGGTCCGGCAGACACTACAGAATGTGCACAAACACTGCAGGACTTCTGCACACTCATGCAGGTGTTTGGGGTCCCATTGGCGCCAGGTAAGACGGTGGGGCCATCTACCTCACTGGAGTTTCTGGGAATTGAGCTCGACTCAGTGGAGGGGTGTTTCCGTCTGCCAAATAGGAAGGTGGCCAAGTTCAGGGCTTCCTTAATACAATGTCTCAGTAGGGACAAGGTGACCTTACACCAGTTACAACAGACAGTGGGTCAGCTTAATTTTGCCTTAAGGGTGATACCGATGGCTCGCCCCTTCTCACGTTCCATCGCACAAGCTATGATAGGCCTCAAGGAAGGACACCACCGCACGAGACTGTCGGCAGAGGTTCGCCAGGACATGCGCATTTGGTTGGCATTCCTGGCGGACTTCAACGGTCGAGTGGCGTGGAACAAACCCCCAGCATCGTCTGATGAACTGGGTTTGTGGACCGACTCAGCGGGGAGTGTGGGATTTGGCGCAATCTTTGGTAACCGTTGGTCGGCGCAAACATGGCCAACGTGGTGGCACTCCAGTGGCCTAACAGGTAACATTGGGTTCTTGGAGCTATTTCCCATTTGGGTGGCTCTGTTGGCATGGCCGGAAGACTTTAGGCACGGCTCAGTGGTGTTTTGGTCAGACAACATGATGGTGGTAGAGTGCATTAATCACCAGGCAGCACGCTGCAAGTGGATCCTGAGACTGTTGAAGGAAATTGTATTGCGATGCATGAGATTGAATGTACAATTCAGGGCTAAACATGTGCCAGGTGTACTGAATAATGCAGCTGATGCACTCTCTTGTTCACACATGCAGGCTTTCAGGGGTTACCTACCCACAGCGGAACTAGTGGCGGCACCGTTCCCCGAAGCACTATGGCAGATCAGTGCCCCGGATTACAAGACCTCGTGGCAGCCAGCTTAGCGCCCAGGACGAGGTAAGCTTATGAGGGAGCGTTTTGTTCATACTGCGCCTTTTTAGGGCCGGTAGGGAGACATAGCTGGGGGCGGGAAGAATCCTTCCTAGGGTTCTTGGTGGCACTTCATAAGGAAGGCCGATCGGCGGCAACTGCCAACAGACATAGGGCAGCCATATCATTCATGGCACAGCTCCATGGGATACAGGACCCGACGGGTTCCTTCTTAGTTAGGAAGGCGCTCTGCGGTTGGCAGCGCCTGGAAGGTCGCAGACAGGATACAAGGCACCCGATTGGTTTAGAAAGATTGTCCTTGCTATTAGCAAAACTGGATGAGACATGCACCTCCCCTTCCGAGGTAATTCTGTTCCGAGCGGCTTTCGCCTTGGCATTCCATGGGGCCATGCGGGTAAGTGAACTCGTAGCAAGAAACAAGAAGGATGTGGAGGGAGGTTTATGCAGGGATCATGTTCAAATATGGGGTGATTCCATGTTGATCTCGATAGCCAGGTCCAAGACAGACCAGGAAGCTTTGGGGAGTAGTGTTGTTTTGCAGCGCGCCCGAGGGAGCCCCAGTTGTCCCATAATGTATGTGGAGGACAGAGGTCGGCGACATGTGGGGGGAGCCTGCTTAGACACGAGGACGGCACCCCGTTGACGAGATTTCAGTTTCGGAGGGTGCTGGCAATTACGATTGCTGCGGCGGGCTTGAACCCGTGTGATTTTGGGACCCACTCATTCAGAATAGGGGCCGCTACTGAGGCTACGGCTCGGGGTCTTGGTATGGAAGAAGTGAAACAGTTAGGCCGTTGGTCCTCGAACTGTTTCAAGAGGTATGTGCGACTGCACATGTTGTAAAAGACTGATGAAATGCACTCATGCTTGTTGTCTTTTGTTTAGATTACAGTTTCGCAAGCCTGTGACGCGGGGCGGAATTTGGGATCGACCCAACACCAGAGGACCAGCGGTCAAGGATCATTGACTGGAGATTGAGTGGTATGGGTCGTGGGCCACTCATACGTGAGGCGCGCCGGGGACGTATTCATGGCAGGTGACGCGACTCACGCATCTGGGGAATACGGGTTCAGAGTGACCTTCCATGGGAAGGGAGGCCTCTGTTTTGACCAATTTCAAACCTTTGTGGAGGGGCTCTTAGGGCGGCAAAGGTCACCGCCATCTGTAATCATAGTGCACCTGGGAGGTAATGATTTGGTAAGACTGGGAAGACGGGTGTTAGTTGAACACATATTGTCGGCAGTCAGCTGGTTGGCTAGGAGGCTCCCGGGGTGTACGATTGCCTGGTCCCACATGATCCCCAGGAGAATCTGGCGGGGGGGTATCTCTGTAACGGCGTTAAACCACTCAGTAAAGAGGGTCAACAACAAAATTGAGAAGTTGTTTCGCTCCGCGCATTTGCAAAGCATTCCCCATGGGTGTATTCGGGGCGATCACTGTTACTTGAATGATGGGGTTCACCTGTCCAGGGCTGGGAATGATTTACTCATAGGAGACTTCATAGCATGGCTAGTGGGATTAAGGAGACATGACCTTTAGGAGGTGTGGGGGGGCCGGATAGTCGGTCAACTATCCGGCCTGTGGCGGTAAGGTCATGATCGGTGAGCAGTGATTTCAAGGTCCCTAGGGGGGGCGCCACCCAGTACAGATGGGAGCGCCCGGGGGGAGGCGGCCATTGGCCCCTCCCACAGGGAGGCGGCACCCACTATGGATGGGTCACCTAGGGGGAGACGGCCATAGGCCCCTCCCAGGGGGAGACGGCTATATGCCCCTCCTACGAATTTCCCCGGGGCCCGATATCCGCTCCGGCGGAAGAGAGTGTGGGGAAGGGGGGGAGTCCACGCTGTCCTTCTTACGGATACCTCGCACGAGAACTCGGACGACCTTTAAGATGGCGTAGAGTGAAAGGAGGCCCCCACGACAAGGGAAGTTACAGTTGGCAACGAGGGTAAAGTCCTCTGCGCATGCGCCACTCACACCGTGAGGGCGGGAATTTGGTAGTAGGGATCTGACACCGGTTAAGACCTTGCCGTTGGCCCTTATTGCTAGGATGTACAATTTTATTTTAGAATGTTATGCATTTTCAGGATGCTAGACTCGGCTAGGAAACCTTTGTATTAGAGATCTGTTAAGGTTAGCCAGAACTTGTCTTCATCAAAATGTAATGGAAGTAAAATTGTACATAATTCATGAAACGTTTTTAATTTAAAGTTTTAAATTTTGTTTCATATTTTAATAAATACGGCCGGGGGGTAACTCCCCCCCGCCTTCCAAAAGTTCAAACTTGTGTCTGTCTCCTCCCATGGGGAATTGGTGTTGGGAGGGGGTGGCGGGCATCCCGGCCCATATGTATTTGGAAAAAAAACGCTCATAAGTTGTGCTCCTGGATATATGAGGACATTAACGTCTAAGGATTGTTAGACGTCAGAGGGGCACGGAAACGGTGATATTGTGTCAGAATACTTGACTATTTTTCACCTTAAAACTTTGTGATGATCTTCACGTTCCTTTTTGTTCTTTATATCATTTATGCACAGGAGAAACGAGAAAGGGGTATCAAGTCAGAGAGATAGTGGCAACTTAAGGAATGAAAACGGACTTTGTTTGGTATGCAGAATGAAAGTGGGTGTATGAGTGCAACTCACATGGGAATCGGAGTTACATGTTCTATGATTGTGTCTCCCTCTGCAGTTGGTTGCAACACCTGACTTCACCTCCCGTCTCATCTCCTAGGTTCAGATTCTATCGTAGTTTCCTTTACAGGTAGGGGTGACACTAGGTTATATAACAACAGAAAGGAAGTGTAAGGTTTTCATAGAGGGTTCTGGGGGGTGTATTCTAATTACCTGGTATTCTCGTTACAGATCTACCTCCCCGCTGTCCCCTTCCTTTCCCTCCCCGGCAGAACTGTTCTAGTCGCCTGTATTTACACTTCCAGCTCTGGGAGAGTTGTGTAGGGGAGGTTGTAGGTCATTCAGCACAGTCCCGAATAAGATCAGACGAAGGAGCCTGACAAACTGCTCCTGCTTCCTTCTGCACTTCACTTGCCTCTTTCTGCACTCCTCTTGCTTCTTTCTAAACCTCTGTTGCTTCTTTCAGCAATTCCCTTTCCTCTTTCTGTACTTCTCCTGCTTGCTTCAGCACCTCGCTTGTGTCTATCTGCACCTCTGTTCTCTCTTTCTGCACTTCACTTGCTTTTAAAAAGCACCACTCCTGCGTCTTTTGGCATCTCTGTTAAATCTTTCTGCACCCCTCCTGCCTCTTTCTGCATCCCTCTTCCATATGTGTGCAACTCTCTTGCCTCTCTACACCTCTCTTCCCTCTTTCTGTACCACTATTGCCTCTTTTCCACCTCTGTTGCTTCTTTCTGCACTTCTCTAGCCTCTACATGCACCCTTTGTGTCTCTTTCGGTACCTCGGTTGCTTTTTTTGCTTTTCTCTTCCTTCATTCTGCACCCCGCATGCCTCTTTCAGCACCTCTGTTGCCTCTTTCAGCAACCCTGTTGGTTCTTTCTGCATTGCTATTGCTTCTTTCTCCACTTCACTTGCCTCTTTCCGCAGTTCTCTTGCTTGTTCATGTACCTTTTTTTCTTCTTTCAGCACCTCTCTTGCCTCTTTCTGCACTTCACTTGCTCCTTTCAACACCTCTCTTGCCTCTCTGTACACCTCGACTACCTCTTTCTGCTCCCCTCTTGCCTCTTTTTGCACCTCTGTTGGTTTTTTCTGCACTGCTCTTGCTTCTTTATGGACCTCTGTTGCCTCTTTCTGCACTTCTTTTGCTTCTTGCTAAACCTCTGTTGCCTCTTTCAGCACCTCTGTTGCCTCTTTCTGCACTTCACTTGTTTATTTCTGCACCTCTCTTGCCTCTTTCAGCACCTCTCTTGCTTTTTTCTGCACTCCTCCTGCCTCTTTTGGCAACCCCTCTTACCTTTTTGTGTAAGATCCTTGCCTCTTTCTACACCCTCTTCCTACTTTCTGCAGTACTCTTGCATCTTTCTGTACCTCTGTTGCTTCTTTCTGGACTTCTCTTCTTTCTGCAGCCCTTGTGTCTCCTTCTGCACCTCTATTGCTTCTTTCTGCACTGCTCTCGCCTCTTTCTCCATCGCTCTTGCCGCTTTAAGCACCTCTGTTGGTTCTTTCTGCACTTCAATTGCCTCTTTCTGCACCTCTCTTGCTTCTTTCGGCACCTCAATTGTGTCTTTCAGCACCTCTGTTGCTTTTTTCTGCAGATCTCTTGCCCCTTTGTGCATCCCTATTTTCTCTTTCTGCACATCTCTTGCCTCTCTCTGCACCCCTGATCCCTATTTCTGCACATCTCTTGCCTCTTTCTGTACCTCTTTTACCTCTTTCAGCACTTCTCCTGCACTTTTGGCACCCTTCATGCCTCTTTCAGCACCTCTGTTGGTTCTTTCTGCACTGCTCTTGCTTTTTTCTGCACATAAATTGCCTCTCTCTGCACTTCTCTTGCTTCTTTCTACACCTCTGTTGTTTCTTTCTGCACCTCTTGACTCTTTCAGCACCTCTATTATATCTTTCTGCACACTGTTGCCTCTTTCTACACCACTCTTGCCTCTTTCTGTATCTGTCCCTCTGTTGCTTCTTTATGCACCTCTCATGCCTCTTTATGCATCGTTTGTGCCTCTTTCAGTACCTCTGCTTCTTCTTTCCGCACTCCTCTTCCTTCTTTCTGCACCTCTTGTGCCTCCTTCTGCACCTCTGTTGCCTCTTTCGCCACCTCTGTTCTTTCAGCACTGCTCTAGCTTCTTGCAGGTTCTATTTCGTAATTGGTAAATTGGATATAAACATGCATCATACTGACACTCTGCACCTCACTTGCCTCTTTCTGTACCTCTCTTGCTTCTTTCTAAACCTCTGTTGCTTTTTACTGCACCCCTTTTACCTCTTTATGCACTGCACTTGCTTCTTTCAGCACCTCTATTGCCTCTTTCATGACCTCTGTTGCTTTTTTCTGCACCCCTCCTGCATCTTTTTGCACCCCTCTTCCCTATTTGTGCAACTTTCTTGCCTCGTTCTACAACCCTCTTGCCTCTTTCTCCAGCACTCCTGCCTCTTTCTGCACCTCTGTTACTTCTTTCTGTACTTCTCTTCCTTCTTTCTGCACCTCTCTTGTTTCCTCTGCACCTCACTTGTCTTTTTCAGCATCTCTGTTGCTTTTTTCTGCAGATCTCTTGCCTCTTTTTGCACCTCACGTGCCTCTTTCAGCACCTCTGTTGGTTCTTTCTGCACTGCTCTAGCTTCTTTCTCCACCTCACTTGCCTCTTGCTGCACTTCTTTTACCTCTTTCTGCACATCTGTTGCCTCTTTCTGCACATTTCTTGCTTCTTTATGCACCCCTCCTGCCTCTTCTGCACGTCTCTTCCCTATGTGTGCAACTCTCTAGCCTCTTTCTAGACCTCTCTTCCCTATTTCTAAACCACTTGTGCCTCTTTCCGCACCTCTGTTCCTTCTTTCTGCACTCCTCTTCCTTCTTTCTGTGCCTCCTTCTGCACCTCTGTTGCCTCTTTCAGCATGTCTGTTGGTTCTTTCCGCCCTGCTCTTGCTTCTTTATGCACTTCTCCTAATTATTTCTACACCTCTGTTGCTTCTTTCAGCACCACTGTTGCCTCTTTCTGCACTTCACTTGCTTCTTTCGCATCTCTCTTTACTCTTTGTGCACCTCTCCTACCTCTTTCTGCAGCCTCTTGCCTCTTTTTGCCCCTCTGTTGGTTCCTTCTGCACTTCAATTGCCTCTTTCTGCACCACTCTTGCTTCTTTCGGCACCTCAATTGTGTCTTTCAGCCACCTCTGTTGCTTTTTACTGCAGATCTCTTGCCCATTTCTGCATCCCTCTTTTCTCTTTCTACACCTCATTTGCCTCTCTCCGCACCCCTGTTCCCTATTTCTGCACATCTCTTGCCTCTTTCTGTACCTCGTTTACCTCTTTCAGCACTTCTCTTGCTCTTTCTGTACCCTTCATGCCTCTTTCAGCCCCTCTGTTGGTTCTTTCTGCACTGCTTTTGCTTTTTTCTGCAACTCAATTGCCTCTTTCTGCACTTCTCTTGCTTCTTTCTACACCTCTGTTGTTTCCTTCAGCAATTCTCTTGCCTCTTTCTGCACTTCTCTTATTCTTTCTGCATCCCTCCAGGATCTTTTTGTACCGCGCTTGCCTCTTTGTATACCTCTCCTACCTCTTTCTGCACCCCTCCTGCCTCTTTTTGTACCTCATTTGGTTCTTTTTTGCACTGTATCTGCCTCTTTCTGCACTTCACTTGCTTGTTTTTAGACCTCTGTTGCTTCTTTCAGCAATTATTTTGCCTCTTTCTGTACTCCTCTTGCTTGCTTCTGCATCTCTCTTGTGTCTTTCTGCACCTCTGTTCCCTCTTTCTGCAATTCTCTTGCCTCTCTCTGCACTTCTCTTCCTTCTTTCTGTACCCCTCCAGGATCATGTTGTACCTCTCTTGCCTCTTTGTACATCTCTCCTACCTCTTTCTGCACCCATATTGCCTCTTTTAACACATTGGTTGGTTCTTAATGCACTGCTCCTGTGTTTTACTGCACCTCAATTGCCTCTTTCTGCACTTCTCTTGCTTCTTTTCACACCTCTGTTGTTTCTTGCAGCAATTCTCTTGCCTTCTTCTGCACGTGTCCTCCTTCTTTCTGCACCCTTCCAGTATCTTTGTGTACCTCTCTTGCCTCTTTGTACACCTGTCTTACCTCTTTCTGCAACCCTTTAGCCTCTTTTTGTACTTGTGTTGTTTCTTTGTGAACTGCTTCTGCTTCTTTCTGCACTTCTCTTGCTTCTTTCTAAACCTCTGTTGCTTCTTTTAGCAATTCTCTTGCTTGCTTCTGCACCTCTCTTCCCTCTTTCTGCACTCACTTGCTTCTTTCTGCACCTCTCTTGCTTCTTTCAGCACCTCTGTTAAATATTTCTGCAACCCTCCTGCCTCTTTCTGCATCCCTCTTCTGTATGTGTGCAACTTTCTTGCCTCTTTCTGCACCTCTCTTTCCTCTCTGTACCACGCTTGCCTCATTTTCTACCTCTGTTGCTTCTTTCTGCACTTCACTTAGTTCTTTTGGCAGTTCTCTATCCTCTTTCTGCACCTCTCTTGCTTCTTTCTGTACTTCAATTGCCTCTTTCTGTACCTCTCTTGCTTCTTTGGGAACCACAATTGCGTCTTTCAGCACATCGGTTGCTTTTTTTCTGCAGGTCTCTTGCCCATTTCTGTACCCCTCTTTTCTCTTTCTGCACCTCTCTTGCCTCTCTCGGCACCCCTGTTCCCTGTTTATGCTCCTTCCCTGCCTATTTCTGCACATCTCTTGCCTCTTTCTGTACCTATTTTACCTCTTTCAGCACTTCCCTTGTTCTTTATGCACCCTTCATGCTTCTTTCAGCAACTCTGTTGGTTCTTTCTGCACTGCTGTTGCATTTTGCTGCACCTCAATTGCCTATTTCTGCACTTCTCTTTCTTATTTCTACACCTCTGTTGTTTCTTTCTGCACCTCTTGCCTCTTTCAGCACCTCTAATATATCTTTCTGCACCCTCCTGCCTCTTTTTACACCTCTCTCAACTCTTTCTGCAACACTCCTGCCTCTTTCTGCACCCCTCTTGCCTCTTTCTGTATCTGTCCCTCTGTTGCTTCTTTCTGCACTTCTCATGCCTCTTTCTGCATCGTTTGTGCCTCTTTCAGTACCTTTGTTCCTTCTTTCTGCACTCCTCTTCCTTCTTTCTGCACCTCTTGTGCCTCCTTCTGCACCTCTGTCGCCTCTTTTAGCACCTCTGTTCTTTCTGCACTGCTCTAGCTTCTTGCAGGTTCTATTTCGTAACTGGTAAATTGGATATAAACATGCATCATACTGACACTCTACACCTACCGTGCCTCTTTCTGTACCTCTCTTGCTTCTTTCTAAACGTCTGTTTCTTCATTCTGCACCCCTTTTGCCTCTTTATGCACTGCACTTGTTCCTTTCTGCACCTCTATTGCCTCTTTCATTACCTCTGTTGCTTTTTTCTGCACCACTCCTGCATCTTTTTACACCCCTCTTCCCTATTTTTGCAACTTTCTTGCCTCATTCTACAACCTTCTTCCCTCTTTCTCTAGCACTCTTGCCCCTTTCTGAACCTCTGTTACTTCTTTCTGTACTTCTCTTCCATCTTTCTGCACCTCTCTTGTTTCGTTCTGCACCTCACTTGTCTTTTTCAGCATCTCTGTGTCTTTTTTCTGCAGATCTCTTCCCTCTTTTTGCACCTCACTTGCCTCTTTCAGCACCTCTGTGAGTTCTTTCTACACCACTCTAGCTTCTTTCTCCACCTCACCTGCCTCTTGCTGTACTTCTTTTACCTCTTTCTGCACATCTGTTGCCTCTTTCTGCACATTTCTTGCTTCTTTCTTCACCCCTCCTGCCTCTTTCTGCACTCCTCTTCCCTATTTGTGCAACTCTCTTGCCTCTTTCTAGACCTCTCTTCCCTATTTCTACACCACTCGTGCCTCTTTCCGCACCTCTGTTGCTTCTTTCTGCACTCCTCTTCCTTCTTTCTGTGCCTCTTATGCCTCCTTCTGCACCTCTGTTGCCTCTTTCAGCATGTCTGTTGGTTCTCTCTGCCCTGCTCTTGCTTCTTTCTGCACTTCCCTTAATTATTTCTACACCTCTGTTGCTTCTTTCAGCACCACTGTTGCCTCTTTCTGCACTTCACCTGCTTCTTAATGCACCTCTCTTTCCTCTTTGTGCACCTCTCCTACCTCTTTCTGCAGCCTATTGCCTCTTTTTGCCCCTCTGTTGGTTCTTCCTGCACTACAATTGCCTCTTTCTGCACCACTCTTGCTTCTTTCGGCACCTCAATTGTGTCTTTCAGCACCTCTGTTGCTTTTTACTGCAGGAATCCCGCCCCTTTCTGCATCCCTCTGTTCTCTTTCTGCACCTCAGTTGGCTCTCTCTGCATCCCTATTCTCTATGTCTGCACTTCTCTTCCTTCTTTCTGTACCCCTCCAGGATCATTTTGTACCTCTCTTGCTCTTTGTACATCCTCCTACCTCTTTCTGCAACCATCTTGCCTCTTTCAGCACCTTGGTTGGTTCTTTCTGCACTGCTCCTGCGTTTTACTGCACCTCAATTGCCTCTTTATGCACTTCTCTTGCTTCTTTCCACACCTCTGATGTTTCTTTCATCCATTTTCCTTCCTCCTTCTGCACGTGTCTTCCTTCTTTCTGCACCCCTCCAGTATCTTTTTGTACCTCTCTTGCCTCTTTTTACACCTCTCCTACCTCTTTCGGCACCCCTCTAGCTCTTTTTGCACCTGTGTTGTTTTTTTGAGAACTGCTCCGGCTTCTTTCTGTACTTCTCTTGCTTCTTTCTAAACCTTTGTTGCTTCTTTCAGCAATTCTTTTGCCTGTTTCTGTACTTCTCTTGCTTGCTTCTGCATCTCTCTTGTGTCTTTCTGCACCTCTGTTCCCTCTTTCTGCAATTCTCTTGCCTCTTTCTGCACTTCTCTTCCTTCTTTCTGTACCCCTCCAGGATCATTTTGTACCTCTCTAGCCTCTTTGTACATCTCTCCTACCTCTTTCTGCACCCATCTTGCCTTTTTCAACACCTTGGTTGGTTCTTTCTGCACTGCTCCTGCGTTTTACTGCACCTCAAATGCCTCTTTCTGCACTTCTCTTGCTTCTTTCAACACCTCTGTTGTTTCTTGCAGCAATTCTCTTGCCTCCTTCTGCACGTGTCCTCCTTCTTTCTGCACCCCTCCAGTATCTTTTTGTACCTCTCTTGCCTCTTTGTACACCTCTCTTACCTCTTTCTGCACCCCTCTAGCCTCTTTTTGTACCTGTGTTGTTTCTTTGTGAACTGCTCCTTCTTCTTTCTGCACTTCTCTTGCTTCTTTCTAAACCTCTGTTTCTTCTTTCAGCAATTCTCTTGCATCTTTATGCACTTCTCTTGCTTGCTTCTGCACCTCTCTTCCCTCTTTCTGCACTCACTTGCTTCCTTCTGCACCTCTCTTGCCTCTTTCAGCACCTCTGTTAAATCTTTCTGCAAGCGTCCTGCCTCTTTCTGCACCCCTCTTCCGTATGTGTGCAACTCTTTTGCCTCTTTCTGCACCTCTCTTCCCTCTTTCTGTACCACGCTTGCCTCATTTTCTACCTGTGTTGCTTCTTTATGCACTTCTCTTAGTTCTTTCTGCAGTTCTCTATCCTCTTTCTGCACCTCTCTTGCTTCTTTCGGTACTTCAATTGCCTCTTTCTGTACCTCTCTTGCTTCTTTGGGAACCACAATTGCGTCTTTCAGCACATTGGTTGCTTTTTTCTGCAGGTCTCTTGCCCATTTCTGTACCCCTCTTTTCTCTTTCTGCACCTCTCTTGCCTCTCTCGGCACCCCTGTTCCCTGTTTCTGCTCCTTCCCGGCCTATTTCTGCACATCTCTTGCCTCTTTTTGTACCTATTTTACCTCTTTCAGCACTTCTCTTGTTCTGTATGCACCCTTCATGCTTCTTTCAGCAACTCTGTTGGTTCTTTCTGCACTGCTGTTGTATTTTGCTGTACCTCAATTGCCTATTTCTGCACTTCTCTTTCTTCTTTCTACACCTCTGTTGTTTCTTTCTGCACCTCTTGCCTCTTTCTGTACCTCTATTATATCTTTCTTCACCCTCCTGCCTCTTTCTACACCTCTCTCAACTCTTTCTGCACCACTCCTGCCTCTTTCTGCACCCCTCTTGCCTCTTTCTGTATCTGTCCCTCTGTTGCTTCTTTCTGCATTTCTCATGCCTCTGTCTGCATCGTTTGTGCCTCTTTCAGTACCTCTGTTCCTTCTTTCCGCACTCCTCTTCCTTCTTTCTGCACCTCTTGTGCCTCCTTTGCACCTCTGTTGCCTCTTTTAGCACCTCTGTTCTTTCTGCACTGCTCTAGCTTCTTGCAGGTTCTTTTTCGTAATTGGTAAATTGGATATAAACATGCATCATATTGACACTCTGCACCTCACATACCTCTTTCTGTACCTCTCTTGCTTCTTTCTAAACCTCTGATTCTTCATTCTGCACCCCTTTAGCCTCTTCATGCACTGCACTTGCTTCTTTCTGCACATCTATTGCCTCTTTCATGACCTCTGTTGCTTTTTTTCTGCACCCCTCCTGCATATTTTTGCACCCCTCTTCCCAATTTGTGCAACTTTCTTGCCTCATTCTACAACCTTCTTCCCTCTTTCTCCAGCACTCTTGCCCCTTTCTGAACCTCTGGTACTTCTTTCTGTACTTCTCTTCCTTCTTTCTGCACCTCTCTTGTTTCATTCTGCACCTCACTTGTCTTTTTCAGCATCTCTGTGTCTTTTTTCTGCAGATCTCTTCCCTCTTTTTGCACCTCACTTGCCTCTTTCAGCACCTCTGTTGGTTCTATCTGCACTGCTCTAGCTTCTTTCTCCACCTCACCTGCCTCTTGCTGCACTTCTTTTACCTCTTTCTGCACATCTGTTGCCTCTTTCTGCACATTTCTTGCTTCTTTCTGCACCCCTCTTGCCTCTTTCTGCACTCCTCTTCCCTATTTGTGCAACTCTCTTGCCTCTTTCTAGACCTCTCTTCCCTATTTCTACACCACTCGTGCCTCTTTCCGCACCTCTGTTGCTTCTTTCTGCACTCCTCTTCCTTCTTTCTGTGCCTCTTGTGCCTACTTCTGCACCTCTGTTGCCTCTTTCAGCATGTCTGTTGGTTCTCTCTGCCCTGCTCTTGTTTCTTTCTGCACTTCCCTTAATTATTTCTACTCCTCTGTTGCTTCTTTCAGCACCACTGTTGCCTCTTTCTGCACTTCACCTGCTTCTTTATGCACCTCTCTTTCCTCTTTGTGCACCTCTCCTACCTCGTTCTGCCGCCTCTTGCCTCTTTTTGCCCCTCTTTTGGCTCTTCCTGCACTTCAATTGCCTCTTTCTGCACCACTCTTGCTTCTTTCGGCACCTCAATTGTGTCTTTCAGCACCTCTGTTGCTTTTTACTGCAGATATCCCGCCCCTTTCTGCATCCCTCTGTTCTCTTTCTGCACCTCAGTTGGCTCTCCCTGCACCCCTGTTCCCTATTTCTGCAATTCTCTTGCCTCTTTCTGCACTTCTCTTCCTTCTTTCTGTACCCCTCCAGGATCATTTTGTACCTCTCTTGCCTCTTTGTACATCTCTTCTACCTCTTTCTGCAACCATCTTGCCTCTTTCAGCACCTTGGTTGGTTCTTTCTGCACTGCTCCTGCGTTTTAATGCACCTCAATTGCCTCTTTTTGTACTTCTCTTGCTTCTTTCCACACCTCTGATGCTTCTTTCATCCATTCTCTTGCCTCCTTCTGCACGTGTCTTCATTCTTTCTGCACCCCTCCAGTATCTTTTTGTACCTCTCTTGCCTCTTTGTACACCTCTCCTACCTCTTTCGGCACCCCTCTAGCTCTTTTTGTACCTGTGTTGTTTTTTTGAGAACTGCTCCGGCTTCTTTCTGAACTTCTCTTGCTTCTTTCTAAACCTCTGTTGCTTCTTTCAGTAATTCTTTTGCCTCTTTATGTACTTCTCTTGCTTGCTTCTGCATCACTCTTGTGTCTTTCTGCACCTCTGTTCCCTCTTTCTGCACTTCTATTGGTTCTTTCTGCACTTCTCTTCCTTCTTTCTGTACCCCTCCAGGATCATTTTGTACCTCTCTAGCCTCTTTGTACATCTCTCCTACCTCTTTCTGCACCCATCTTGCCTTTTTCAACACCTTGGTTGGTTCTTTCTGCACTGCTCCTGCGTTTTACTGCACCTCAATTGCCTCTTTCTGCACTTCTCTTGCTTCTTTCAACACCTCTGTAGTTTCTTCAAGCAATTTTCTTGCCTCCTTCTGCACGTGTCCTCCTTCTTTCTGCACCCCTGCAGTATCTTTTTGTACCTCTCTTGCCTCTTTGTACACCTCTCTTACCTCTTTCTGCACCCCTCTAGCCTCTTTTTGTACCTGTGTTGTTTCTTTGTGAACTGCTCCTGCTTCTTTCTGCACTTCTCTTGCTTCTTTCTAAACCTCTGTTGCTTCTTTCAGCAATTCTCTTGCATCTTTCTGCTCTTCTCTTGCTTGCTTCTGCACCTCTCTTCCCTCTTTCTGCACTCACTTGCTTCTTTCTGCTCCTCTCTTACCTCTTTCAGCACCTCTGTTAAATCTTTCTGCAACCCTCCTGCCTCTTTCTGCATCCCTCTTCCGTATGTTTGCAACTTTCTTGCCTCTTTCTGCACCTCTCTTCCCTCTTTCTGTACCACGCTTGCCTCATTTTCTACCTCTGTTGCTTCTTTCTGCACTTTTCTTAGTTCTTTCTGCAGTTCTCTATCCTCTTTATGCACCTCTCTTGCTTCTTTCTGTACTTCAATTGCCTCTTTCTGTACCTCTCTTGCTTCTTTGGGAACCTCAATTGCGTCTTTCAGCACATCGGTTGCTTTTTTCTGCAGGTCTCTTGCCCATTTCTGTACCCCTCTTTTTTCTTTTTGCACCTCTCTTGCCTCTCTCGGCACCCCTGTCCCTGTTTCTGCTCCTTCCCTGCCTATTTCTGCACATCTCTTGCCTCTTTCTGTACCTATTTGACCTCTTTCAGCACTTCTCTTGTTCTGTATGCACCCTTCATGCTTCTTTCAGCAACTCTGTTGGTTCTTTCTGCACTGCTGTGGCATTTTGCTGCACCTCAATTGCCTATTTCTGTACTTCTCTTTCTTCTTTCTACACCTCTGTTGTTTCTTTCTGCACCTTTTGCCTCTTTCAGCACCTCTATTATATCTTTCTGCACCCTCCTGCCTCTTTCTACACCTCTCTCATCTCTTTCTGCACCACTCCTGCCTCTTTCTGCACCCCTCTTGCCTCTTTCTGTATCTGTCCCTCTGTTGTTCTTTCTGCACTTCTCATGTCTCTGTCTGCATCGTTTGTACCTCTTTCAGTACCTCTGTTTCTTCTTTCCGCACTCCTCTACCTTCTTTCTGCACCTCTTGTGCCTCCTTCTGCACCTCTGTTGCCTCTTTTAGCACCTCTGTTCTTTCTGCACTGCTCTAGCTTCTTGCAGGTTCTATTTCGTAATTGGTAAATTGGATATAAACAAGCATCATACTGACACTCTGCACCTCACTTGCCTCTTTCTGTACCTCTCTTGCTTCTTTCTAAACCTCTGTTTCTTCATTCTGCACCCCTTTTGCCTCTTTATGCACTGCACTTGCTTCTTTCTGCACCTCTATTTCCTCTTTCATGACCTCTGTTGCTTTTTTCTGCACCCCTCCTGAATCTTTTTGCACCCCTCTTCCCTATTTGTGCAACTTTCTTGCCTCATTCTACAACCTTCTTCCCTCTTTCTCCAGCACTCTTGCCCCTTTCTGAACCTCTTTTACTTCTTTCTGTACTTCTCGTCCTTCTTTCTGCACCTCTCTTGTTTCGTTCTGCACCTCACTTGTCTTTTTCAGCATCTCTGTGTCTTTTTTCTGCAGATCTCTTCCCTCTTTTTGCACCTCACTTGCCTCTTTCAGCACCTCTGTTGGTTCTTTCTGCACTGCTCTTGCTTCTTTCGGCACCTCAATTGTGTATTTCAGCACCTCTGTTGCTTTTTACTGCAGATATCCCGCCCCTTTCTGCATCCCTCTTTTCTCTTTCTGCACCTCAGTTGCCTCTCTCTGCACGCCTGTTCCCTATTTCTGCAATTCTCCTACCTCTTTCTGCACTTCTCTTCCTTCTTTCTGTAATCCTCCAGGATCATTTTGTACCTCTCTTGCCTCTTTGTACAACTCTCCTACCTCTTTCTGCAACCATCTTGCCTCTTTCAGCACCTTGGTTGGTTCTTTCTGCACTGCTCCTGCGTTTTACTGCACCTCATTTGCCTCTTTTTGCACTTCTCTTGCTTCTTTCCACACCTCTGATGTTTCTTTCATCCATTCTCTTGCCTCCTTCTGCATGTGTCTTCCTTCTTTCTGTACCCCTCAAGTATCTTTTTGTACCTCTCTTGCCTCTTTGTACACCTCTCCTACCTCTTTCTGCACCCCTCTAGCCTCTTTTTGTACCTGTGTTGTTTTTTTGAGAACTGCTCCGGCTTCTTTCTGCATTTCTCTTGCTTCTTTCTAAACCACTGTTGCTTCTTTCAGCAATTCTCTTGCATCTTTCTGCACTTCTCTTGCTTGCTTCTGTACCTCTCTTGCGTCTATCTGCACCTCTGTTCCCTCTTTCTGCACTCACTTGCTTCTTTCTGCACCTCTCTTGCCTCTTTCGGCACCTCTGTTAAATCTTTCTGCACCCCTCCTTCCTCTTTCTGCATCCCTCTTCCGTATATGTGTGCAACTCTCTTGCCTCTTTCTGCACCTCTCTTCCCTCTTTCTGTACCACGCTTGCCTCATTTTCTACCTCGGTTGCTTCTTTCTGCACTTCTCTAGCCTCTTTATGCACCCTTTGAGTCACTTTCTGTACTGTAGTGTAGTTCCTAGTTTCCCACTAGGCCCTGCGCATTGGAATAACATAAACAGTAGTATTGACGTGGAACTGCAGATATTCCAGGCCTCCACTGACTATGCTAAACTTAATTGGGTGTGTTACCAACTAGCTCAGAGGTCACTGGAAACTTTCTTCTCTGCATGGGAAGTGATCAGCTTCCTTGGCACAGACAAGAAGGGATTCAGCTTTCCAACAACCGTGCAACATGACAACTTTGCTCCTCAGATCAAGAGTCAATCTCTAGGGTCGTGTGAAACAATAGACATGTATTTCACTCAGTCAGTCTAGTGCAGTTTACTTTCACGAGATGTAGAGAATAGAGAGACGGGCGTTTGTCAATAAAAGGTTAACATTTATTGAACAGTCTTTCTTCTCGTACAAGAGAAATGTATTGCCACAATTGCAAGACTTGTTATGATAAAAAGTACGTACAGTAAGATAAGTATTGCGAAATAGAACTGTAAAAGCATTGATATGGTTTCTTAGCCATACAATGGTTTAAAAGTAATAAAACATATATACAGTCATATATACATTAGGCTAACATACTCAACTGGTGCTTCTAACTAAGCCTACCCCAGTGTGCCTGACCGAAGCCTAACACGTGGAAGGGGAGTAAGGAAGTAGCTTTAAGTTAAGTTGGTTTTGCCAAGGTTTGTTTCAAGAATTCTCGTCTAAGGGTTTAGTCAACACCATACCTCTGAATAGAATGATGGAGGATTGGTATCTCCTTCAGGGGTCACTCTCGATATCCCAGTCACCCGCGAGGGTAGACCGGAAATGCCGGAGCTGGATTTCTCTGCAGGAGAAAGGCAGCGGGTCTCTTCAGCGCGTCGAGGAAGGAGGGGGGACAGCGTCCGCGGGCAGCTGGAATCTGCTGGATGTCTTCGCAGAGGGACGGCTGTTCAGCTCCTAAGCGTACTGCACCATAGTTCGCGCTTTAGCAGCAATAATGGTATCAGTAGCTTCACCACCACAGGGACAGCAGGCTGCAGCGACAGAGTGCTAGATTTACCAACACGGGGTCTTGCAGGCAGCTGGCATCAGCAACAGTAGCTCATTGCTTAAGGCAACGTTGGTAATATTTATACCCGACAGGTGCCGGGTTTGACGCAAGTTTGCTGGACATAAGACGTCAATTAAAGATGTCACTAGGAAGTGATAGTTATCAGTTGCTCATTAGAGTTCCATTACTAATCAAAACACAGCAAGCGGGGATTTCCAGGTTTGCTGAGTTTTTATCTTGTTGAAGAACTCGGAGTGTTAATCTAGGAATATCAGATAGTGACTTCTGCTCTGTCATTGCACTAATTGGTCGCAAAGGAAGTGGCAGAGAACTATGCTGGAATGTGGCTCTGTTCGTGTGAGGCCAGAGATGACTTTTCTGAAAATCGCACTTGAACGGTTATGCCAATATAGGGAATAAATGGATTTATAGCCGAATAGGGGCATAAGGTCACAGTATCGATCAGGAACCTAGATAAACACGCAACACCCACTCCACGTATTCATGTCCATCAAATTACTAAAACTAAGCAATTAGATGCATGTGTAACATTGCCCACCCCAAAATACATAAATGCATTCGAAATAGGCGTACTTGTAATATATGAAATTTAGGTACTGTACGTTTTTTGAAGCATAGAATCATTCAAAAAATTATTGCATATGAAATCATTGAACGATTATGCATAAAGAATTACACATGAAGTATCTCTGACAGAAGAAAGGCGAGATAAATCATCACATAAAAATGCATTGTAATAACATGTGCTAGAGGCTGGTGTAATGTTGATATGTCTCTAGATGTGTTTAGAAATAGAAGTGTGAAGCTTCTGTTCTCTAAGAATAGTTTTTACGTTAAGCAAAGAATTGTTTGTGCCAAAAAAAAATGAATATTAGAAAAATTGTCCAATTCAAAGAATTATTGCTTGAACGGGGAAAAATAGATTTCCAAACCTCTTGGCAGTTTTTGTTGATCAAAACTGAAGGCCGAGTTCATGGGAACGCTGTGTGTCGGAAAAGCTTGTGAAAGTTATTGTTTCTGTACGGGTGAGAACATCGTATCAGACAGGCTCTCAAAGAATTGGTCTACAAAATCAGGTGATAGTTCAACCAAATTAGATAGCGCTGTAACTTGGCAGGTGTGAGAATGATTGCTGTCATCATAGTCGGGACCAGCAATGCTCACAGAACGTTGTACCTGGATGATGTTGCTTTTGTCACTCGCTCCACTGTTACCACTTGGCTGTAGCACAGGAGTCTCCACGAATGCCGTCATCAGGATTGGTAGCCGTTGGGGACAACACAATGCGTGAGCCGTTATTGGACTGAGCAAAGTATCGACGTCCATTGGTACTGCTGATGGAAGTGAAAGACAGATGTCCAACACGCATTCATCGCCGCAAAGCATACACCGTAGCACAGGTAAAATGCAATTTTGCCATATCGGTCTGAATGAAAGGAACCAGGTCATGTTTAGATCTCTCAGCCTGGCCAATCCAAGGACGTTAGTTATCCTGTCCCGGTAGCGCATTGCTACGATTGTCTCTTCCATTCCCATGGGAGCTATGTCTGAGCCGAGGCTTGCCATAACGTAGCAGAAGGGTCAAAAATAGAATCCCTGCGACGAGTCCCAAAAATAATGGTATGCCGCCAAAAACAGAGTGTACAAAATTAGGAAAGATTCCCAAAATTGCCTGGAAGGGTGTTAGCAGTCCCGTAAAGACTGTCTTAAATATGCCTGGGATGCTTGTTGCACTAGACATGTTAAGGAGTTGGCTGAACATTTCTACGAAATGCACGGGGCAATTTGTTGATAAAAGGTCATGAACTTCAGTAGCTGTCCTTGCAACTAGAAAATCATACGTCTCTTTAGATGACGTTATAGGCACTGTTGTCTGTAAAAGTACAGATTTCATTTTGCTTAATGTATCAATTCGTATAGAATAGAGATTCAGACGAGGCCAGATGGGAGTCACTGTGTCTGCAGGCCCACTCGGAAACAAAGCTTGCATACAGCATTTGACCGTGGATGTTACTCTTACTAGATAACTTTTCCCTGGCACGAGGCCACAACATCTGTGATCCGTTCTAAGAATGTAACTCCCGTTCGAAAGTTGCATAAAGAAGGGCTCTATCTGAGTTGCAGGTGTGACTAGCTGGTGGCATGAAAGGTTGTTAGAATTTCCATCACATGCTCCGTGTAAATTAATACCTTGACACAAAAGTATACCGCTTAGTGAATGTTTACAGTTGTTACCACTAAGAAATACATTTTTGTCGCTGTCACTATAGCAAGAATGAGTGTATGGTAATTTCCATTCAGATTTTACATATCCTTTACCCAAGTGTTCATACTGGCCAGCAGGTATGTACTCAAGGCACTTTTTAAATCGGAAAGTTGTTATCGGAATTGTGATAATTCCGTGTATTATCCATTCAATGACAGGACTCTCTGACATTGTCAATGGTAATCTCTCGAGTTTTTCGATGCTCAGGATTGTATAGTCTGCTCCTTTCTGTGCCAAACTGATCTGTTTATCAGTAAGGTTAAAACTGGAAAATAATGACGTCGTGTTGATTAAACGCCAAGGCACATAGCCTGAACGAAGATTTTGCAGCGTCCAGCCTAGTTCTATAATAGAGCGTAATTGAGACTGGCCATGTTGTAACATTAGCAAGTCTCTGTCTATCACATCAAAGGCAGAGGATACAATATTGTCCAACGAATATATTCTGGAAGACAGAGTCATTAACCCATTGTATACTACAGAAAGTGATTTCTCCAAATTAATACGATCAATTTCTCGTATTTTTTCAGCAGTTTCAATTTGCTTTACTTTCCAAGCCTCGTTGTAAGCAGCATAGATACTGGTCGCTATGAAACGCTTTTGACGCTGTTTGCGTGTTCCAAGAATGAAATTGCGCAAATCAGCACCATCTTTTAGTAAAGACAAGTGTTGCTTAATTTCAGCCAGTGTGGACGAAGTTAGCCATTCAAGGCAGAGTTTCCCTACACTGTATGTTGTTATAATCCCTGGATGTTGTCTCTGGGAGTATCTCGAGTCTAATCTGGTCATTTTCAACCCCTATGTTTTATTCAGGAATCTATCTTGACAGCTATTTGTGTCTGTAGGCCAGATTAACCACTTTTTCCAATCAGGATGTGTTCTGTTGAAATGTAAAATTTGTGACACGTCTAACTCAATATCTGTGGTTGCATTCTCAGGTATTGGCTTTGGTATAGACGGTGTTTTAAGGTCTTTGATCTTAGCTAGGCCAAGACAAGATGTTTGGTGTATTGTGTCATTTAAAAATAACATTTGTTCTGGTATCATGCAGGTTCTAAATAGTGCTTCAATGCCTTGCACCTGCCAATCTTTTGTACCCCAAATTGTTTTCGTTTCAATATTATTGTTCCAATAATCAAAACCAAATGTCATCATTTTGTCATAAAATGCTTCTGAATATATCAATTTAGAATTTGTCAGCATTGTTTTCATTCCTGTTTTATCTAACAGTTTGTAATAAAATGTTTCTGCATCACTGGTGTTAAACCCTGAGAAGTATTTGAATTTCTCAAAAAATGCTTTAGAACTGCTTTTAGGTGGTGTAGAACAATGTTCCCATTGATTATACATAAAAACATTTCTAGGCTGTGCAGATTTATGCAAGTAATGATCCCCATAGTGGGTGTAACAGAATAACTGCTCATAACTAGATGAACCTTGTAAATAATCATGATCTGTGAATCTAGCTAACATTATTAAATCAGACATCATGTCATTAATACTGTTAAAGTCCCAATCATCAGAGAATGTACTAGGTGTCACAAAGTCACTTAAGGAAACCTTTAGTTGATGAGGATACTTCAGGATTTCGACCGGACCATCGATCTCATAGTCTGTTTTCTCCCATACTACCCCACCAGGTATTGGAATTGCTGTGACATTTACTGTTGACAGTTCTCTTTTCTTCACGTGGGATGATCTGTGTGGTTTCAGGACTAGGTTGATGTTCTGACTTGCTGTGTCCATTGTAATATATTTTCCTTCAATGAATTTTCCCAAACACAGTACCATGATGAGCCAAAGCAGGAGGAAAAATACACCTAGACCGAACCAGAACTCTAGCCAAGGGGAAATGAGGTAGATTTCCTTCAGTTCATGAAAGAGTTCCGTTGCTTTTTCTTTAAAAGACTTTTTTGTTTCTGGCATAACTTCGGGGTCGTTTTGATCTTCAGAGAAGTTGTCAAAGTTGATGAAATAACCAGAGGCAGTTCTGTCAATTGATGGGATTGTTCTTTCAATCTGTCTTTCGGTAGCACTTTCTGATGCCACATCATTGTAGACTGGTGTTGTTTCTTGACGAACTGTTTCAATCTGTGTTTCA
The DNA here is from genome assembly GCF_964263255.1 of Lissotriton vulgaris. NCBI lineage: Eukaryota > Metazoa > Chordata > Amphibia > Caudata > Salamandridae > Lissotriton > Lissotriton vulgaris. The sequence continues at coordinate 8,906 of NW_028241776.1, read as the reverse complement.
AGAGGCATGAGTTCCATGGCATTATTGCATAGTCCTTCATTGTGCACTGCAGGCTGATCGAATGTGATTAGTCTTTCAGTTTGAACCTCTTGGATTGTTGCAAGTTTGGGTATTCTGTTGTTTCTTGGGAGTCCACTGGGCCTACTGTTGATTATAGGCCACATGCTTGTGGTTTTACCAGATCGATAGACACGACTCTGTTCTCCTTTTTACCAGCAAGGGGCGGTAGTACAACTGATCTTGTTCCGGTGACTGCTAAGACAGGTACTGCTTTTCTGTAAGAAGGCCCAAATTCCTTCTTAACCGCGATCTTTTCTCTGACTAGATCCCCAATCTTTGGAATCCAGACAGGCCTTGCTGGGGCTGTTGCTGGTGGTGCCTCGTCAGTGGTACTTGGCTGTTGCTTTACCTTTATGTTGCTTAATGATTTTCTTGTTTCATTCACTTCCTGTAAAACAGCCAAATGATCCTTTACATCAAAGTGCGTTGTTTCTTCTTGTACCACTGACATCTGACTATCGAGGTCCTGAACACGCATTCTAATTCCGAACAATAGTTCGTATGGGCTGAAACCTTTTAGAGAATTTCTTGGCATGTTGTTAAGACTAGTCTGGACACTTATTAAATGTTTAACCCACCCAGCGCCTGAACCTAATACCTTCGCTGTTATAGATTGCTTTATGTCACGGTTTTTTATTTCTACCACACTGTTCCCTTCCGGGGTATGACAGACAAGAATACCGCAACCCAATTCCCATGCTGGCCATGGCCTCCTTATAGGCTTGAGAGCTGAAAGCAGGACCCTGATCAGAATGGAACGTGGTAATTGCGTATGTGCCGATAAAGACTCGCAAATCTTTTATAACCGTTCTAGCGTCAGCCGAGCGCTGGAGGCCTCATTATTTAAGTGCTTTTCGTCTTAACGGTGTACACTGGGACGCGCTTCTCTTCTTTGATTGCGCAGATAGACCGCCTTATGCTGTCTAGAAGGGATCCTGAAACTACACTGGCCTGTTCATTACTGCGATCTCGGTTGCAGTTTTCACAATTTTGAGCAAAACATTGAATATCTATACTCATTCCTGGCCACCAGTACTCTGATTGTAATTCTTTCAGAGAGGCTTTGATTGTTTGGTGTCTCAGACCCAACCCCATGTGTGCTTCCAGTAAGAGGAAGCCCCTCCTGCTCCTGTTTGGAATTACTCTGTCCCCCACTCCAGGGATTCGAGCAAAAGGAACAGAGTTTGCATCGATTATGTATGCATAATTGAGTGGATAGTTTACGGGCAGTGCTGCACAGTCGCCTTTTACGGTCGTTTTTACTGCCAGCATGGTTTCCCCGTCACTGTATTTATCTGTATTTATCTGTACGCTTTTTTGTGGCTACGGAAGCCAGTTTAGTTGCTTCCGCTTTGGCTGTATTAGCCAATGAATTCCCTGCAACGTGAACGCCATCACGTTGAAGACTCTGTGCGTGAATCACGTGAGTCTTTTGTAGTTCTTTACTTAAAAGAGCTACCTCGTTCCAGAGCAATTTATGCTTTATTGTGGCACCTGTGTCATCCAATCGTTTTCAATCCAACTCTGCAGTTTATTGTTGTAAGAGTTGACGCAAAAATGAGAATAGCACACGATAAGTGTCGGGAATTTACGTTCTGCATTTTCGAGCGCCATCTTTAAAGATCTGATTTCAGTTCTCTGAACCGAACAGTTTCTTACAGATTCAGTTTTTGTTACTTTCGGTCTGAATTTACCGCACAGCCAACGACCTTTAATGATCGCACATGCTGCATCGTAGGATTTTCTCTCTACGTTGAAATGCTGTACAAAGCTATCTGTATAGATTATACAGGCGTATTGTGGGAGAGGCAGAATTTCGATTGGCAGAGGATATTCTTCTTCATATTCTAAATCATTCAGTTCTTCGTATTGCGGGGCGAAATAGTATTTCACATCTTCCGCTCCTAGAGAATCTATACACTGTATCCATTTCGGATCCAGTGACACTGTAGGCAGGTTTACTGGGCTGAATAGCGCCTCGAAGGCGGATTCCGCTGTAAGGATATTAATCCGTTTGCCGTGTGCTAGTTCTCTTTCATTTGCTAATGCGATTTGCACTGCGTTCACAGTTCTTTCTGTGTGACTGAATGCTTTTTCTGCTTGTGTGTACAAGTGAGATTTAATTGAAATTGGTACCTTTTCTCCCTCATTAGAGGTTAGGTACGTGAATCCGCATCTTCCTGGGATGACTCGGATTACAAGATCGCGTGTATTGTCACGTGTATCTAATTTTGTTTTTGCTAACATATCTGTTTGCAGTGATCTCAAAATTTCTGTGTGTTTTTGAGTCCAATTGATTTGTTTAAAATCAGGTTTAATTAGTTCGTAGAGAGGTTTAACCCTCTCTGCATAATTTAGAATGTAAGTTCTTCCGAAATTCAGAAAACCTAGTATGGATTGTAAATTCTTCAGCGTTTTTGGAGCTTGGAGTACAGCGCACTTCTCTAAGAAGTTGTCCGCTAGGCTTTTCCCTTCACTTGATAATTCGTACCCTAAAAATAGTACTGTCAGATGGGCAATTCGGGACTTTTTAAAGTTGAATTTGTAACCCTCTGCTGCGAACCCAAGTATAATGGTGTTCACTCTTTTTAAGTGAGTATCCAAGTCGTCGTCTGTGAGATAAATATCATCTACGTAAGACAATGCTTCATCATCATAGATTTGTAGTAACTCTGTTACCCTAGCTGAGAATAGTCCTGGGCTGTTCTTGAACCCCTGTGGGAGTCGACAGAATTTTTTCTGCGACCCAAATGCAGAGAAAGCGGTCAAATATCTGCTTTCTGGTGCAATGTTTTGACAAAAGAAACCATTAGAAATGTCTAATGTCGTTTTATATTTTTTCCTAACTATATTATTCATTAGGGCTGCACTATGCGAGTTTTGTACTGCAAAAGTTTTGCAACATGTATTAAGATGTCTGTAGTCCAAAACTAGACGATATGAATTGTCTGGCTTGGAGACAGGAAACAAAGGATTGTTCATTTGAGAGGTGCATGTTTCAATCACCCCCTGGTATTCAAGTTGATCTAAGATCTCCCTGACTTGTTTTTTAGCTTCTTGCTTTATGGGATACTGCCGTTGGGCAGTTGGTTCACTTTTTAATTGGATTTTGTGAGGAGGTGAGTCCTCATCCCATCCTACATGATTTTTATATAATGCAGGTGCCTGGGCCACTGCCCATTGCCTTGCATATGTATATTTTTTGTGAATCGGAATGTGATTCGAGAAGGCAGGCATAATCACTTCTTCGCCACGAGGGCACTCCCTGACAAACTCTGGGGGCCAATCTTTTTCAGCTAACAGAATATCATAGCCTTTTGAGAGCTTATCCCAAAATAGACCCTTAATTTTCCTAGTCTTATCACCCTCTATACGCAATGTTATTTCGTATATTTTATGGGGCTCGCTAAGTCTGGTGTCGGCAGTTTCAACCTGAATGTACTAATTTGTGTCCACTGTCTCCAGATGACTCATCAAGAACCTGCGCGCTATACTGATTTCTGCTGCACTGTCCAACATTGTCAATGCCCACTCCCCGTTTTTCAACTGTGTCCTCAGTATTCTCGGCATGGTTGAGTACTCTAATACTGGCTACCTTCTTTTTCTGAAATTGAGATTTCTTATTTTGAGCAGGTTCCTTGTCTTTGGACTTGGTGTGCTCTCCTGGGTCTGACCGTCCTCTTCTTTCCGAATTCTGTGGAAGAGATCGAGAGGGACGTGTATCAATACTTTGATATCTATCAGGTTTTTTCAGATTATCCCTATTTCTAAGGTTATATCTTTTCTCAGAGGGCTCCCGCTGGGGAGACTGGCGTTCTCGAGTCGGAGTTCTTTCCCTCCGTCGAGGAGACCTTCCTCTGGACTGGAAAACTTTTTCCTTGGGAGTGGATTGTTTATTTCCATCCCAGCTCTTTTTAGGAGTGTTTGAATTATTTTTAATAAATAATTTTACTAACTCTCTATAAGCCTCTGTTAATTCTCTTATGTTAACTAAGAGGTCTTCCTTGGACATTTTTGCAATGTCCGGATGTGGTGTGTAGCTGGCTAGAACCGGCCACGTTGCTCCTGGTCTACCTAGTGGACCGAGCCTGGTAATGTGATCATTGTGTTTTAGGGCGCCATTAAACCAGAGCAGGTACTCTTGAAATTTAAGTGGGATTTCAATCTCCTCGAAAGGAGTGTACTCTCCCGGAGGTTCCTCTATTTTGTAATAGTGAAACTCTTTTGTTATAGCGTTTACCGCTGGAAAGTTTATCCATGAATAGAATACCTCTGTCTGCCGATACTCGTGAGCCTCTATCACGAAAATTACTGTACCACCTTGAGGTGTCAGTCCGTTTTCTATAAGTTTTAAAGTTATAGATCTTCTTAAGTGGACCGGGATGTCGATAGCATCCGGGTCAATCTGTAGGAGACTCGAGTCTTCCTCTATTAGTTGGGCTGCCAGTCTAACTGCTTCCCTTTCTTCTTCACTGTCTGTCATTTTCTAGAAATGCAGGCTTTACAGAGTAGGTCTCCAAGGAGACAAAGATTAGGTGCACAATATTTTGGAACACTGTATCCTTCAAAGTTGAATAAACCAGAGCTTTACATAGGAATCTCTTCCTACTAAGGTCGGGCGGATTTTAACCTTTCACCCACTCCAGACGTCTATTGGAGTATTTACGGGAGAAAGGGGTCTGTGTGAAATATGCACGACTGAGTTACTCTAACGTCTTGTGTTAGTTTATCGCCTTACCAAACATTGGGCGCCATGTAGTGTAGTTCCTAGTTTCCCACTAGGCCCTGTGCATTGGAATAACATAAACAGTAGTATGGACGTGGAACTGCGGATATTCCAGGCCTCCACTGACTATGCTAAACTTAATTGGGTGTGTTACCAACTAGCTCAGAGGTCACTGGAAACTTTCTTCTCTGCATGGGAAGTGATCAGCTTCCTTGGCACAGACAAGAAGGGATTCAGCTTTCCAACAACCGTGCAACATGACAACTTTGCTCCTCAGATCAAGAGTCAATCTCTAGGGTCGTGTGAAACAATAGACATGTATTTCACTCAGTCAGTCTAGTGCAGTTTACTTTCACGAGATGTAGAGAATAGAGAGACGGGCGTTTGTCAATAAAAGGTTAACATTTATTGAACAGTCTTTCTTCTCGTACAAGAGAAATGTATTGCCACAATTGCAAGACTTGTTATGATAAAAAGTACGTACAGTAAGATAAGTATTGCGAAATAGAACTGTAAAAGCATTGATATGGTTTCTTAGCCATACAATGGTTTAAAAGTAATAAAACATATATACAGTCATATATACATTAGGCTAACATACTCAACTGGTGCTTCTAACTAAGCCTACCCCAGTGTTCCTGACCTAAGCCTAACACGTGGAAGGGGAGTAAGGAAGTAGCTTTAAGCTAAGTTGGTTTTGCCAAGGTTTGTTTCAAGAATTCTCGTCTAAGGGTTTAGTCAACACCAAACCTCTGAATAGAATGATGGAGGATTGGTATCTCCTTCAGGGGTCACTCTCGATATCCCAGTCACCCGCGAGGGTAGACCGGAAACGCCGGAGCTGGATTTCTCTGCAGGAGAAAGGCAGCGGGTCTCTTCAGCCCGTCGAGGAAGGAGGGGGGACAGCGTCCGCGGGCAGCTGGAATCTGCTGGATGTCTTCGCAGAGGGACGGCTGTTCAGCTCCTAAGCGTACTGCACCATAGTTCGCGCTTTAGCAGCGATAATGGTATCAGTAGCTTCACCACCACAGGGACAGCAGGCTGTAGCGACAGAGTGCTAGATTTACCAACACGGGGTCTTGCAGGCAGCTGGCATCAGCAACAGTAGCTCATTGCTTAAGGCAACGTTGGTAATATTTATACCTGACAGGTGCCGGGTTTGACGCAAGTTTGCTGGACATAAGACGTCAATTAAAGATGTCACTAGGAAGTGATAGTTATCAGTTGCTCATTAGAGTTCCATTACTAATCAAAACACAGCAAGCAGGGATTTCCAGGTTTGCTGAGTTTTTATCTTGTTGAAGAACTCGGAGTGTTAATCTAGGAATATCAGATAGTGACTTCTGCTCTGTCATTGCACTAATTGGTCGCAAAGGAAGTGGCAGAGAACTATGCTGGAATGTGGCTCTGTTCGTGTGAGGCCAGAGATGACTTTTCTGAAAATCGCACTTGAACGGTTATGCCAATATAGGGAATAAATGGATTTATAGCCGAATAGGGGCATAAGGTCACAGTATCGATCAGGAACCTAGATAAACACGCAACAGTACCTCAGTTGCTTTTTTTGATTTTCTCTTCCTTCTTTCTGCACCCCTCGTGCCTCTTTCAGCACCTCTGTTGCCTCTTTCAGCACCCCTGTTGGTTCTTTCTGCATTGCTCTTGCTTCTTTCTCCACTTCACTTGCCTCTTTCCGCACTTCTCTTGCTTATTCCTATACCTTTTTTTTTCTTTCAGCACCTCTCTTGCCTCTTTTTGCAATTCACTTGCTTCTTTTTGCACCTCTCTTGCCTATTTGTACACCTCGCCTACCTCATTCTGCACCCCTTTTGCCTCTTTTTGCACCTCTGTTGGGTCTTTCTGCACTGCTCTTGCTTCTTTCTGCACCTCTGTTGCTTCTTTCTGCACTTCTTTTGCTTCTTTCTAAACCTCTGTTGCTTCTTTATGCACCTCTGTTGGCTCTTTCTGCATTGCTCTTGCTTCTTTCTCCACTTCACTTGCTTCTTTCCTCACCTTTCTTGCATATTTCTACATGTTTTTTCTTCGCCAGCACCTCTGTTGCTTCTTTCTGCACTTTACTTGCTTCTTTCTACACCTCTCCTGTGTCTTTGTACACCTCACCTACCTCTTTCTGTACCCCTTTTGCCTCTTTTTGCACCTCTGTTGGGTCTTTCTGCACTGCTCTTGCTTCTTTCTGCACTTCTATTGGTTCTTTCTGCACTGCTCTTGCCTCTTTCTGCTTCCCTCTTGCCTCTTTTGCTTCTTTATACAGTTCTTAAGCACCTCTCTTGCTTCTTTCTGTACTTCAATTGCCTCTTTCTGTACCTCTCTTGCTTCTTTCTGTTCTTCAATTGCCTCTTTCTGTACCTCTCTTGCTTCTTTCGGCACCTCAATTGCGTCTTTCAGCACATCTGTTGTTTTTTCTGCAGGTCTATTGCCCCTTTCTGCACCCCTCTTTTCTCTTTCTGCACCTCTCTTGCCTCTCTCAGCACCCCTGTTCCCTGTTTCTGTACCTTTCTTGCCTATTTCTGCACATCTCTTGCCTCTTTCTGTACCTATTTTATGTCTTTTAGCACTTCTCGTGTTCTTTCTGCACCCTTCGTGCTTCCCTCAGCACCTCTGTTGGTTTTTTCTGCACTTCTCTTGCTTCTTTCGACACCTCTGTTGTTTCTTTCTGCACCTCTTGCCTCTTTCAGCACCTCTATTCAATCTTTCTGCACCCTCCTGCCTCTTTCTACACCTCTCTTACCTCTTTCTGCACCACTCTTGCCTCTTTCTGCACCACTCTTGCCTCTTTCTGTATCTGTCCCTCTGTTGCTTCTTTCTGCACTTCTCATGCCTCTTTCTGCATTGTGTGTGCCTCTTTCAGTACCACTGTTGCTTCTTTCTGCACTCCTCTTCTTTCTTCTGCAGCTCTTGTGCCTCCTTCTGCACCTCTGTTACCTCTTTCAGCGCCTCTGTTAGTTCTTTCTGCACTGCTCTAGCTTCTTGCAGGTTCTATTTCATAATTGGTGAATTGGATATAAACATGCATCATACCGACACTCTGCACCTCACTTGCCTCTTTCTGTACCTCTCTTGCTTCTTTCTAAACCTCAGTTGCTTCTTTCTGCACCCCTGTTGCCTCTTCATGCACTGCACTTGCTTCTTTCTGCACCTCTATTGCCTCTTTCATGACCTCTTCTGCTTTTTTCTGCACCACTCCTGCGTCTTTTTGCATCCCTCTTCCCTATTTGTGCAACTTTCTTGCCTCTTTTCTACAACCCTCTTCCCTCTTTCTCCAGCACTCTTGCCTCCTTCTGCACCTCTCTTGCCTGCTTTAGCACCTCTGTTTGTTCTTTCTGCACTGATCTTGCTTCTTTCTGCACTTCCGTTGCCTCCTTCTGTACCTCTCTTGCCTCTTTCTGTTCTTCAATTGCCTCTTTCTGTACCTCTCTTGCTTCTTTTGGCACGTCAATTGCGTCTTTCAGCACATCTGTTGCTTTTTTCTGCAGGTCTATTGCCCCTTTCTGCACCCCTCTTTTCTCTTTCTGCACCTCTCTTGCCTCTCTCGGCACCCCTGTTCCCTGTTTCTGTACCTTTCTTGCCTATTTCTGCACATCTCTTGCCTCTTTTTGTACCTATTTTACCTCTTTTAGCACTTCTCTTGTTCTTTCTGCACCCTTCATGCTTCTCTCAGCACCTCTGTTGGTTCTTTCTGCACTGCTGCTGCTTTTTTCTGCACCTCAATTGCCTCTTTCTGCACTTCTCTTGCTTCTTTCTACACCTCTGTTGTTTCTTTCTGCACCTCTTGCCTTTTTCTGCACCTCTAATCAATCTTTCTGCATCCCTCCTGCCTCTTTCTACACCTCTCCCACCTCTTTCTGTACCACTCTTGCCTCTTTCTGCACCACTCTTGCCTCTTTCTGTATCTGTACTTCTGTTGCTTCTTTCTGCACTTCTCATGCCTCTTTTTGCATCGTTTGTGCCTCTTTCAGTACCACTTTTGCTTCTTTCTGCACTCTTCTTCTTTCTTTCTGCACCTCTTGTGCCTCCTTCTGCACCTCTGTTGCCTCTTTGAGCACCTATGTTAGTTCTTTCTGCACTCTGTAAAGGTATTACGGTACATATAGTAATCACTGGA
>NW_028241775.1:0-56176 GCF_964263255.1 Lissotriton vulgaris | reverse complement strand
GGTACCACTCTTACAGCAGGGTAAATTAAGATTGTTCCCAAATTTGGCACAGCACCACTTATACAGCAAGACCAATCAAAAAATATCAATTAAAGTCCTTATTGAGACGCTGAATCTTGGTGTATATTTAAAAGCTAATTAATTTTCCTTTAAGTTTATGTACCAAAGCCAGCCGACGCGTTTCGTTCTGTACAACAGAACTTCTTCAGGGCTGTAATATTTAAACACATATAAAAGACAATATGTAACACACATCAAGACAAAAGTACACATCAAAAAATATATATCTATATATGTACACACATAAAAAAATATATACAAGAAGATATACACACATATATATGTACAAAATATAAATAAAACACCATATTCCATGTTGCCCCATTCACAGGTCATTGTATATATATATGTATAGGCATCATGTATTCCTCATTTATTTTATACATTTTCATTTTCATAAGCCTATATATCTTTGTTCTAATCCTATTTTTAATCAAGATTCATGTCCTAGTAACATCAATGTAGATATTGCTGAACTATAGACCATACTGTCAGCAAATCATGTCTAGGTACAACAACAACCACCTAAGTACCACAAATCACAAATATTTACTAATTCCAGGTCCACACTTCCACATCTCCTATGTATGCGATGTCATCATAATTTGCATTTTTACGCATAATCTTAGTAGGGTGTATTAACCACAGCGCCAGTCCTAACTCCTATAGCAACAGCACTATAAATGTATAAGATAATATAATATATATGTAACATACCGTTCTTATATCCTACTAGGTAGTGTCGGTATCCCGTTGTCATTAGATTAATTATTCCTTTCAATTGTTAGGCGCGGGTCATATGATGAAAATCCTAGATCAAAGTAGCTAGGTATCGGTTTTATCCTCTAGGTTTAAGCAAACTAGAAAGGAAAGCGAAAAAGAATGAGGGTAGCAAAGAGCCTTTAGAATGGGAGATAAGAATGGGAAACATCTCAAAACGGCATATCGGGTAGCATCCATGGACATCCATATTTTAGAAAGACATGCATACCTTGAGTATTTCATGACATCCTCAAGAGTCAGTCTTCCATATTGATTTCCGTAAAGTGAAGGATGTGCTAGTCCAAATCCAATTATTTCTCCCCAGTGGTCATTCACCTATGGCAAAGTTAAAAAAAGTAGCACAAAATAGTCATTTCCGTAATCCATAGGTCTCTCTAAATGTTATACAATGTGTGCCAATCTAATAACAAGATGCGCAAAATAGATCCAAATCGAGAAAATGCGCATACATGAATCCTGCTATTTTAGACATTTATGCTCGGCAACTAAGAAACACCGGATAACCAATGAGTCCAACGGAAGTAAAAGCAAACACCACTATGCATATATATCAAAAGGACTCCCTAAATGTATAGAAACTATCCTCGATTTTATCCAAAAAGTTTAAATGGTACAATGCCATCATGTTGTGAAAAGTCCCCATTAGTCCCCCTTGAACGTATCCTCCAAAAGCAAGTCCCCCAATCACTGTTAACATGTAGTGTCAATCTATAATCCAGCAATTCTAGAACCAATTCACTCAATTAAGTCAATGCGGTTAGTAGTCCGCATATCGTTCTTATATGTTTGAATTAGAGCTTGGTAAAGGCGATATGCACCTAAAGTATAAACACATATCGACAAATCGAGGCCAATCTTCCTACCTCATGTATGGGTCGTATCTGCCCAAACGCCAAACCTCCAGCTATTCGAAAAACCCGCCAACGCTGTAACGCAGTAGTCAGAAAACGAGCTGAATATTATACCGCATCACAGCCCCTCATGACATTTTCAAGTCATGTGAATCTCAACGCTACCCTTTAATAAACCAATTCTTCCTCCTCTGTGAGGTTTGTTTGGTACTACCTTTCCCGGCATACCGCTTACTGGAAAGCGAGTGCCAGAGGGGTATTCAAATGAGGAAGTGCGTTTTTGTTTCACCTACATGCCAAACCCCATGATTAAGGTGCTTGAAGCACTGAAACGTGTCGGGGTGACTATTAAACTGGGTCTCATAACGCCGCTTCATGAAATAAACAGGTTTTGTCAAAACTTACCCTGTGGAGTGCATCTTCATAAGCTCTGAGCTATTTAGGAACATTTAATACACGACGCCTCCGGCCGTGGAAGTCTTTCACCGCCATTGTAACTGGACTGGGTCTGCGGGGATGAGAACTCTTCTACAGCCCCTCTGTAGCACAAGGTACCATGGATTGGGAGTGGCAAAATGAGACCTGGAGCCCACTGGAGGGTTGTAGAACAATGAAATACTGGGCAGTTTAACTTAGTTCGTGAAACAAACCTCACCGAGGAGGAAGAATTGGGACTACCATTCCCGGCATACCGCTTACTGGAAAGCGAGTGCCAGAGGGGTCTTAAAATGAGGAAGTCCGTTTTTTGTTTCACCTACACGCCAAACCCCATGATTAAGGTGCTTGAAGCACTGAAACGTGTCGGGGTGACTATTGAACTGGGTCTCATAACGCCGCTTCATGGAATAAACAGGTTTTGTCAAAACTTACCGTATGGAGTGTATCTTCATAAGCTCGGAGCTTTTTGGGAACATATATATATGTGTTAAGCATGGGCGAATTTTGCGGATCTCGCGTTCGCGAATTTTGCGGATTTGCGGATTCGCAATCCGCAAAATCCGCGAATTCCCGCGAATTTGCGGATTTTTTTTTTTTTTTGTGTTCGCCCGTGTTTCTGCCAGTTCGCGAGGGTTTTTACAATTTCGCAATTTGCGAACTTACCTGTCGGGTCGCAAGTTTTGCGAACTTGTTGTTTCTACATGTCCAGCCTGTTTGGGACACTCTTCTTCATCACTGCCACTCTCTGTCACCACTGCCACTCTCTGACTACTCATGCCACCCTCTGGCCCACCCATGCCACCCTCTGTTTCATCACCACACCCTCTGGTTGTCCAGTGTACATTATTTTCGGCAAAGCAAAGCACACCTTCCCTGCCTCAAGTGACCTGAATTAATTTGGGGCTGATTAATGTGTCACAGAATATTTTTTTAGCTGGCACCTGCTTCCTTAGTGCGCCCTGATTAGTGATCTTTTGCACTTGCTAAGTGCTTTCATTGTTGCAAAATTAGTTACAACACCTGCCCTGCCCCAACTGACAATAATGAATTAGGGGCTAATTAATGTGTCACTGAAAGAATTTAAAGTTCCAGCCTGGCACCTGCTTGTCTGCTCCTTTAGCTGTAAATCAGGACCTTTGTGGCATACAGTTAAGGTCAGAGCAGGGTCACACAATAGTTGCAAGCAGGCAACCGAATTCTGGAGGGCCCCCTCAGGAAGCAATACAAAGAATCGTTACAAATCATGAGGTTGACCTTTTGCACCTGCTCATTGCTTTTGCTTTTGCTGAAATCGTTTTGCGGTTTTTTTCGCGCTATTCGCGGGGCGCGGCGTCGTGCGAAACCGACCGCGGAAGCCGCCAATTCGTGCGAATGAGCATTTTATTTTTTTGCGGCTTGTTGTTTCGCGAGTTTTTTTGCAGTATTCGCGAGCCGCTTGCAGCGCAACACGCGAATTTACCCCAAGGTCGAGTACGGGCGCGGCCATTTTGTTTGCGTGACGTATTTCCGTTTCCGCCCGCTATGTATAATCTCGCGCAGTAAGCGCATTGCGAGTAGAGGTTCGCACGAGATCGCGCGGGAAATCTAGAGGTTCGCACGAGATCGCGAGGAAAATCTCGCGCGAACTGACTTTCGCGCTCGGAAACGGGCGCCGGCCATCTTGTTTTTCATTCATTTCCTGTGTCTGGGCATGGTGTTTAATCCTCTTGATATCTTTCCCATCCTTTGCTTGTTTTCAGTTTTTTTTTTACGATTTTGCTTCTTATCTATCCCTCTCTTTTCCTAGCTGTATATTTTTGTCTTTTCTGCTATTTTTCTTTACTTTTAAACTACTTTTGTAAACTCTTTTCTTTTCTTCTTCCCTATCCTATTCTTTCTTAATTTTCTACTTCTTCCTACCTTACCTGCCCAGACCATGGTCAAGCCAGGCGCCGTGAAGCTGCCCAGGCACTTGAGGGCCGCAGCGGCGGCGGGGAGTAGTGCTGGACCCAGTGGCAGGACAGCAGGCGTGAGATCGAGGGGGGAGCAGGTGACGCGCCGGGAGATATTCAGCCCGGAGGAAGTGGGCGCGCTGGTCTACTTCGTCCAGCGCCGCCTGCCCAGGACCATCGCGGGAGGCGGCAGGATCGCGGCCGGCGGCTACAACATGCGGGAGCGCCGGAAGCGGTGGGAGAAGGTGTGCTGGGCCATATCCCACCTCTACGGGGTCCAGCGCACCTACAGCCAGGTCACCCATCGCTGGACGGACCTCCTGGACCGCGAGCGCGACCTGCTGGACCAGCTCGGCTTGGAGATCCCCGGGCTTGGTGAGTAGTAGTAGCCATTGGCATTTAATCACTCACTACTATGATGTTTTCTCCTGCTCTGTGTTGTTGTATTGCAAATATTTGTTTTTTACATGGAGCAAGCCAATAATGCCGCTGATGACGATTACATTGTAGTTAAATTATATTTCAAAATCTTCTGTGCATTTCAGGTGCACTGCTCTCCTTCTCAGTGGGGTTGCTACTATGCTTATTTGTTTTCTATTTCGTGGTCTCATTGGCCTGAGTAACTATTATGTATGAGTGTACTTAACAGAACTGCGTAATGCTAGACACTAGGGGGCAGATTACATTTACAAGCCCCTTGCGCCACGTTTACGTTGCCTTGCGTGACGCAACAGCGGCGTAAACGTGCCGCATCCCTGCAAGTCATTTACAGCATGACGCATCTAGGGAGATGCGTCACGTTATAAAGCCATGGGCCTGCACCACAATGGGTGCGTTCCTAGTACGCAGGGTGGGCGGTCCAGCGGCTGTGCGCCTCGCAAAATTGCCTGCGTGAAATCTACAAGATTTAACGCAGGCACTTCTGCGACGCTGCTACGTCAATTCAATTCCTTATGTCTGCTCGAAGCAGGCGAAAGGACTGACACAGCATGTAAAGTATTGGGTGGCCCTGAGCATTACTGGAGTTGCATTGCGTTGGCGACGTGACTCCAGCGATGCGCCGCTCTTACGTGACGAGATGCGTCACGCAAGTGCCTACCCTTGCGCCAGGGCGCGCCGCATTGTAAATGAGGCACATCTGCCGTGTCGCAAGGGTAGTTTTGCGTGACGCATTTGATCTGGCGCATCTCTGGAGATGCGCCAGAACGCGTAAGTAAGTATGCCCCTAAGGGGCAGAATTGCAATTACCGTCGCATCCCTGCAAAGTAGCAGGGATGCGCCATTAATTGTGCGGCCCGCTACCACCACCAAACATGGTGCGCCGTATTTGCAATGCGGCGCCCCATGGGCCCAAAACGTCACCGAAGCTTTACTGCTGGAGTTGCGTCGCAACGATGGCGCAGCTCCATCAATGCTCTGGGGTACCCTATCTCCCCAATGCTGGGTCAAGCCGTACGTCTGCTTCAAGCAGGTGCAGGGTTTGTGTGACGCATCATTGTCCTAAAGGTGACTGATTGATATTTTGTAGATTTCCCTCAGCCACTATTAGGATGTGTTCCAGCGCAGGAATGCCCTCCCTTGCGCCGGAACGCCCCCTGATGGCGCAGGGCTTTATAACGGGATGCATCTCCCAAATGCGTCACGTTGTTATAATATTATACGCCGCACCATGGCGCCCTTTTTTGTTTAGCTGCTGCGTCACAAAAGTCACGCAAGAACGGCGCAAAAGAGCCGCAAGGGCTTAAATCTGCCCCTTCCTTTGTAACCCTGACAATAAGAAAAATAGTGGCGGTGGATTGATAGTTTGACTATTTAAATGACTGGTAATGTAGCAGGCAACTGTTAGTGTTGTCACTGATCTGACTGAAATCACAATGGAGTTTGTCTGTCACTTTGCGTCTTGCCTGCGGACTGCTGCCTGCCAGTCCTAGGTGAACGTTTCAGTACTTTGTTTAGTGAGTTACGTGACTTTCGAAGTCACAGGTCCGCAAATAAATAAAAAGTAACCATAATCAATATAATTTCGCGGAAATATTTTGTTATTGTTCTTTTGAAATGTTTGATTTGGTTGACATTGACAAGCAACAATCATCCATGTTTTCTGTTCTTTCTTTCATGTTGTACGTCAGCTCCCCCCAGGGGCGAGAGGAGGACACAGGAGCAGCAGGCGGCGGATGCTGTTCAACAGGGCCAGGATCGGGCAGGCGAGGGCTCCTCTGCTGGCCCCAGTAAGTTTTCATTTTAGACTAGTACCTATTTTTCCTAGCGTTCCTCATTTGAATTTTTTCAAAATTGTCTTTGCTCTTCTTGTAGACTGTATCTAAATTCTTATCCTGCCTCTACTATGACTCCCTGTGGTATTACTAGATTATTCTTATTAGTCTGTCTGTGTAGCTAACTAAGATTGCACGGTTGGCGAAACTCCCATGATTCTAGTCAGCAATAGCTCTATCAACTTAGTGCAGTCCTCTGGGATTGTCCATAATGTCTTTTGAAGTGTTCTATCTGGACTCATGCTTGCAAAAATTGCAAAACCTTTCGCTCAGTCACTCTAGTCTGGAGGACCAAAAAACACAGATTGTATTTAAATTTAAAAGCTTTATTAAAAGTAAACACATTTATTAAAATGAAGTCATAATAAAACTAAACGTTTAACTGATAATGGAAAAGTGGTTAGTGCTGACGATTAATTGAAGACATTTCTTGTGGTCGAGCCGAGCTCTCACCTGGTTTCAACTTGATCTTGTTGTTAGAAGTCCATCTTCTGTCTGTGTGGAGAAAAATGGTGCGTGTTAAAAAATCAGCCTTCATCAGTTGTGCCAAAAAGTGCAGCAAGACAACCTTCCCTGGAAAAAGGGACATTTTTTTTAACTTTAACGTAGACAGTCACAAATTACATTGTTTTCACATGTCTTCATTCCTAGACCAAATACTAGTGACTAGTGAGTGCTTTATTCTAAGATTCTTAAATGTACTTTGTAGGTGGAACATCTGGTGGCGGGGCCAGTGTGGTGGTGGTGCTCGACACGGAGGCGGAGGGCAATTCATCAGGGGAGGAGGCGGCGGCGGCGGCTGTGAGAGTTGAGACGGTGGTGGCGGCCAGAGGTAAGCTCTTATATATTCCTTACTTATTGAGATTGAAGACTAGCTGGGAAGGCAAGAATATGAGATGCATGGCTGGGTGAATGATGAAGCAATGATGGGTGGAAGGACAACAGCCTGGGTGGGTGACACAGAAACTGTATGTGTCCATATACCTGGATCATGCTACTATCTGACTCTTAGATAGCATATGTGTATCTAGAGCAGGGGTACTCATAGTACGGCCCGCGGGCCGGTGGTGGCCCGGCAAGCCTTCCTTGGCGGTGCGCAGACCTTGCAGACAATCACTGCTCCCCCGGCCCCCACAGAGCAGAGGCTTTTTTGTATTTCACCTGTTAGCGCCCCTGCATCTCCACTCTGACAATCACTGCTCCCCCGGCCCCCACAGAGCAGAGTGGAGATGCAAGGCCACAAAGAGGTGAAATAGAACAAAGCCTCTGCTCTGTGGGGCCGGGCAAGCAGTGATTGTCAGGGTGGAGAAGCAGGGGCGCTAAAACAAACAAAGCCTCAATAATATGTTAATGGTCTTTTAAAGACCTGTTAAGTACTTTGGTGTTGTTGTCTGTGTGTGCGCGTTGAGGAAGCGGTCTCAACCCGGGCTGAAGGCTGACACAGATAGACACACACACAGTGAGATGACAGAGGGAGAGGGAGGGCAGGAGGGAGAGAGAGATGGAGGGAGGGCAGGAGGGACAGCAGGAGGGAGAGAGATGTATGTAAATGCTGGGTCTGGTGGCTCAGTGGATGAGGGCATCTGCTGCAGGGACCTGTGTGCAACCTCATGGTCACAAGTTATCGTTTTGCTTTAGCCCCGCCCCCTCTGACTCCGCCCCCACCAGTGCGGCCCTCGGCCCCAAACTACACTGTAAATGTAGCCCCTGAGAGAAAGTTTGTGAGTACCCATGATCTAGAGAGAGTAGATGGTCAGTGGATGAACTAAGTGTAACTTTGAAGAGCATGTAACACTGCACCCGCACGTCCGTTCCAGTGTAGGAAAGGCAAGGAAAAGAACTTTTAATTTTGTCCAAATACTACCATAAATAGTAGCAGTAGTTTGTATTGCAAGCACTGCATAGATCCGGTTATTATGGTGGCCACTCCCTACCTCTCTTAATAAGTTTAGTAGTACTCAGTCATTCATGTGTGGATGTATCACTGCCTGTCACTCAATAAAAAGCAAAGCACCTAAAGTCATCCCATATATAAGCAAAAACATCCCATGTGAAGTGATAGATAATCAGATTATTTATCTTCTTCAATTTTCCATTTCTAGTACTCATTTCCACTGTAGGGTGAAAGTTAAATTAATTAAGCAGTAGCCCTTGAGTTGTAACAGAGTATTCTCAGTGCCACCCGTAATAGAAAAGTAAGAGATTCACCACCTGCATGTACTGGACGGGTACAGTAACGCAACGGCAACGCAAGTCTAGGTCACTCCTCATGGCGTGCGTCTCTTTTTCTCGGGTGCAAGTTTACCGCGCTGGCATTATGCCGGCTTGCAGAAAATAACGTACCAATTTTCCAAAACAAGAGACAAGAAGAAGAATAAGACTGGTGTACTTTCATAGTCGACTCCAATGGAAGTCCACAGTGCTCATAGAATTTGTTCCTTAAACTCCCACTAATGTTAGAGCAAGGATGAAGAAGTGTGAGGTTAGATAGATACTGGCCTCAATAGTTATGTAATGCGCTTGCAAGTTGCTAGTTGTACTGCAGCACACATTTCTGCTGAATGATTGAGTTAATCTTAAAGAGCATTGGTTACAGACTATGTCTTTCTTTCTTCATATAGGTTCTCCTTCCAAACGAACAAGGAGGAAGGAGCTGGCTAGAGCGGCCCGGCAACGGAGAATCGAGGCCACTGTTGCGGAATATCGGCGGCTGGTGGCCCTGGAGGACGAGGAAAGTGTGCGGTCGACAACAACGACAACGTCGTCTGCATCGGCCTCCGTGGCCCCACCGGCTGCCACCCAGCACAGTGGTCCACCGAGACTGAGCCGGGCTGCCAAAGGCAAACGCCACCGCCGAGCAGCAAGGCCAACAGCTGCTTCTCACAGGCCTTGCACCTGCAAGGCAGTGAAGGCACGCCTGCGCCGCACTACCCTGATGGTGTCCCGCCTTCAGCAGGAGCTCGCCTTGCTCCGCGAGGAGCATGATGCCCTGGCCCAAAAAGTTAACAGCATCCACCCATAGTGTCCCTTGCCCCTTTTTTAGAGACTTTTGGGGGGTGGGAATTGGGAGTTGGGTTTTTGGGGACTTTTGAAGGACAATCGTTGGGGTTAGGGAGGGTCTTGCGGGAGATTATTTTGTTAGGGATATAAATATACTTTTTCAAACTTTATCTGAGCATACCTGTTTTTTACTGCTTGCCTGGTGGGTGGGGGTTTAACGTTGACTGTTTTCCTGAAAGTTTAGTTCCATTTTCTTCCTTTAAGTGTAAATGCCCAAATGTTTTCAACACTAAGTGCCTCTCACAGACTAAGTGAAGTGAATCCAAGAGTCCTAGGACTTTAGTAGTACTACCTTCAGTCTCTCGTCTCTCGTACTAATACTCCATTATACCCCCAAACCACCAAACGCTTATCTTACCTGTAATTTGTGTTTGAAAGTAGGGCTAGGCCCAGGGCTGGCTCCACGGGAAACACCGAATAACGTTGGCAATCTTGGTCGGATAAAATTTCCTCATAGCGGTGGTACTAGTGGTGTGACACAGTGGCAGTTGCATGCCTATGAAAAAAAAGAAAATGAAATCTGGTTTGTCCTCCTGAGCAATTCAACGGTACAACTGAGAATATAGCAGGTGACAGAAGTACAGTAGAGCAGTGCCACATTGTAGCCTAACAAATGGTAAAGTATAACTACTAATTCGGTTGAAGTTCTTTCACATTAGCAATGGTTCTTTGTCAAGCAGAGTAAGAATATATCATCGACAACTGTGGAAAGAAAGAATGCGACAGTACAGGGCCTGTGTGGAATTATTGATAACTATATTCAACATAAGGTCTCTGTAGCCAGATACCCGAGAGCCTTGCTGGTCACTATAAATCCATTCACAACAACACTCAATGGGGTTGGTCTGGAAGGTGTCACGTTTACTCCCCGTGATCCAGTCGATGCAAATATGGTTCCACCTCCAAATGTCACCAACACCCAGAAGTGTAAACACAGGGTGTTCGAGGCATTAGGCGAGGGAGAAAAATAACAAACTAAAATAAAAAATGTGGGATGGGTAAAGGTAGGGTCAGCAGGGAAAGGATACCTGTAAGAGAAGACAAGACAGGCATCAGTGAAGTGATGTCCTAACATACAAGGGTACTCTCATATAGTCTCACTAAATAGTCTGCAAGTCTCCCGCCTACTCATGGGAAATGTAGTTTCATAGTACGGTAGGCGCTTAGGGGCTGCGTAACCTGACAGAAGGTATAGTAGATAGAAAAGGAGAAATTGCTTTTTTTCTAGGTGTCCCCTCACTCACCAGGGTTGCCCCTTGGTGACATGCTTCATCATTGGGGCCATCCCAGTCCTCTACGGCCTGGGGCGTGCTGCGACTTGCGAATTACGTAGGAGCACTTACAAATGACTATGTGTGGTGCAGATAGTGGAGTGGACTAAGTGATGTGTTAAGGGATCAATGTAGAAGCCGAGAGAGAGCAAAGAAATGCAGTCACAGTCAGAGAAAAAGGCAAGGGATACTGTATCTATGTGGTTGTAGTGGTCCTGTTGGAAGTGGTAAGTAAGTTGCCCGCAGAAAAAAAATCCTCCTATTAGCGGCACTCCTCCATTGCAGCCGACGCTTCGTCCACCGATGTTGGTCACCAGAAGACACCCTGTCCACTGCCTGCCTGATGCTGAATTGTGGCTCGCTACTGTGAAGCCTGACTCCATCCTTTTTTCCCCATTGCAGAGACTGAAACCCGGCCTGTAATTATTCAACGAAAAACAGGAAGTGATATAATATTACAACACCACTGATAAATAAATATAAGGTATGTAGGCTGTGGAGTGCAAAAAGTCACAATTTGTTTTTCCTAGTAGACAGACAGTACAATGTTTTTGAAAGTGCGTACTCTGAGTCACCTTTTGAAGGATAAATAAGTATGGGCAAATTAATGTAGCGGATCTTGCCCCTCAAGCTAGGTGTACTGTAAACTGTGTTTTAGAACAAAAATAGATCTTCCTAGCAGTGCTCCCACCCAAAAAACGAGGCCTAGCAGAAAACTGGAGACAAAACTTACTTTGAAAGTAAAAGTAGGCCGAAGTACCCTAATTACCCATTACCCCCCGTGGATTGCATTCAAACCACTTGCAAGCAACCAAGCAAAAGTAGCCATAGCCAGCATCGCTCCAAGACTCGAAATCCCCCCCACTCAAACACATGCAATAGAAATACTGCTAACCCTAACGAACCCTAAGTTAAGAATAGTGGCAAAGGCTTTCTTTAACTATGCCAAATCCCCCCTTTCCCACCATGGATTTTCTTCAAATGACTTGCAACCAAAATTACACATTCTCACGAGTGCTCTAAGACCCCAGAACTCAGTTTGAAAAATCTAGAACACCCCGATACACATGCAATCCTGCTGCTAGGGCTAACCCTAACGAACCCTAAGTTACAAAAAGTGCCAAAACTAAAGGCTTTTCCGCGCGGATTTTGTCCCAACCACTTCTACCCGGTATTAGACCTTCCCAGGAATGCCCCAAGACCCGGCAACCCACCCGCCAAGAAGCATAACACCCCCAAACAGGCCAAAAGCAAAATCTCATACTTGCAATATTTCTGGGCCTTCGGTCCAAACGCGCTGCGTAGCTAGGCCATAAGTCGGGGTTGGCACGACGGATTTCCTGAAAAGCAAATGCAATCAAGATTAGAGTGTCCCAGCAGTGCTCCCAGACCACGAAACTCACCCAGAAACACCAGGAAGCCCCCCAAACAGGCCCCCGAAAACGCTACATAGAGCAAAATGTCAGAAATACCCCAAAAAAAAATCGGCCTGGATTTAGTCCCAACCACTTCTACCCGGTATTAGACCTTCCCAGGAATGCCCCAAGACCCGGCAACCCACCCGCCAAGAAGTATAACACCCCCAAACAGGCCAAAAGCAAACTCTCATACTTGCAATATTTCTGGGCCTTCGGTCCAAACGCGCTGCGTAGCTAGGCCATAAGTCGGGGTTGGCACGACGGATTTCCTGAAAAGCAAATGCAATCAAGATTAGAGTGTCCCAGCAGTGCTCCCAGACCACGAAACTCACCCAGAAACACCAGGAAGCCCCCCAAACAGGCCCCCGAAAACGCTACATAGAGCAAAATGTCAGAAATAGCCCAAAAAAAAATCGGCCTGGATTTAGTCCCAACCACTTCTACCCGGTATTAGACCTTCCCAGGAATGCCCCAAGACCCGGCAACCCACCCGCCAAGAAGTATAACACCCCCAAACAGGCCAAAAGCAAACTCTCATACTTGCAATATTTCTGGGCCTTCGGTCCAAACGCGCTGCGTAGCTAGGCCATAAGTCGGGGTTGGCACGACGGATTTCCTGAAAAGCAAATGCAATCAAGATTAGAGTGTCCCAGCAGTGCTCCCAGACCACGAAACTCACCCAGAAACACCAGGAAGCCCCCCAAACAGGCCCCCGAAAACGCTACATAGAGCAAAATGTCAGAAATAGCCCAAAAAAAATCGGCCTGGATTTAGTCCCAACCACTTCTACCCGGTATTAGACCTTCCCAGGAATGCCCCAAGACCCGGCAACCCACCCGCCAAGAAGTATAACACCCCCAAACAGGCCAAAAGCAAACTCTCATACTTGCAATATTTCTGGGCCTTCGGTCCAAACGCGCTGCGTAGCTGGGCCATAAGTCGGGGTTGGCACGACGGATTTCCTGAAAAGCAAATGCAATCAAGATTAGAGTGTCCCAGCAATGCTCCCAGACCACGAAACTCACCTACAAACAGACGGAACCCCCCCTAAGAGCACCTCAAAGGCAAGCAAGTCATCAAAAACACAAAAAAATTTCCGCCTGGGATTTGGTCCAAAACACTTTTATCCGGTATTAGAGCTTCCCAGCAATGGCCCCAGAGCCGTCAACCCAGGAGAAAACGAGTAGAAGACCCCCAAACAGCCAAAGAGCAAAAGTACAAAAATGGGGACTTAGTCAATTTTTCACAAATTTCCCAAATCACTCCGCGCGCGCTCTGCAGCTAGGCCCTAAGTCCCCTCTGCCACCATGGATTTGCTTCAAACCTCTTGCAAAGTAAAGTAGATATAGCCAGCAGTGCTCCCAGACCACGAAACTCACCCAGAAACACCAGGAAGCCCCCCAAACAGGCCCCCGAAAACGCTACATAGAGCAAAATGTCAGAAATAGCCCAAAAAAAAATCGGCCTGGATTTAGTCCCAACCACTTCTACCCAGTATTAGACCTTCCCAGGAATGCCCCAAGACCCGGCAACCCACCCGCCAAGAAGCATAACACCCCCAAACAGGCCAAAAGCAAAATCTCATACTTGCAATATTTCTGGGCCTTCGGTCCAAACGCGCTGCGTAGCTAGGCCATAAGTCGGGGTTGGCACGACGGATTTCCTGAAAAGCAAATGCAATCAAGATTAGAGTGTCCCAGCAGTGCTCCCAGACCACGAAACTCACCCAGAAACACCAGGAAGCCCCCCAAACAGGCCCCCGAAAACGCTACATAGAGCAAAATGTCAGAAATAGCCCAAAAAAAAATCGGCCTGGATTTAGTCCCAACCACTTCTACCCGGTATTAGACCTTCCCAGGAATGCCCCAAGACCCGGCAACCCACCCGCCAAGAAGTATAACACCCCCAAACAGGCCAAAAGCAAACTCTCATACTTGCAATATTTCTGGGCCTTCGGTCCAAACGCGCTGCGTAGCTGGGCCATAAGTCGGGGTTGGCACGACGGATTTCCTGAAAAGCAAATGCAATCAAGATTAGAGTGTCCCAGCAGTGCTCCCAGACCACGAAACTCACCCAGAAACACCAGGAAGCCCCCCAAACAGGCCCCCGAAAACGCTACATAGAGCAAAATGTCAGAAATAGCCCAAAAAAAAATCGGCCTGGATTTAGTCCCAACCACTTCTACCCGGTATTAGACCTTCCCAGGAATGCCCCAAGACCCGGCAACCCACCCGCCAAGAAGTATAACACCCCCAAACAGGCCAAAAGCAAACTCTCATACTTGCAATATTTCTGGGCCTTCGGTCCAAACGCGCTGCGTAGCTGGGCCATAAGTCGGGGTTGGCACGACGGATTTCCTGAAAAGCAAATGCAATCAAGATTAGAGTGTCCCAGCAATGCTCCCAGACCACGAAACTCACCCACAAACAGACGGACCCCCCCCTAAGAGCACCTCAAAGGCAAGCAAGTCATCAAAAACACAAAAAATCTTCCGCCTGGGATTTGGTCCAAAACACTTTTATCCGGTATTAGAGCTTCCCAGCAATGGCCCCAGAGCCGTCAACCCAGGAGAAAACGAGTAGAAGACCCCCAAACAGCCAAAGAGCAAAAGTACAAAAATGGGGACTTAGTAAATTTTTCACAAATTTCCCAAATCACTCCGCGCGCGCTCTGCAGCTAGGCCCTAAGTCCCCTCTGCCACCATGGATTTGCTTCAAACCTCTTGCAAAGTAAAGTAGATATAGCCAGCAGTGCTCCCAGACCACGAAACTCACCCAGAAACACCAGGAAGCCCCCCAAACAGGCCCCCGAAAACGCTACATAGAGCAAAATGTCAGAAATAGCCCAAAAAAAAATCGGCCTGGATTTAGTCCCAACCACTTCTACCCGGTATTAGACCTTCCCAGGAATGCCCCAAGACCCGGCAACCCACCCGCCAAGAAGCATAACACCCCCAAACAGGCCAAAAGCAAAATCTCATACTTGCAATATTTCTGGGCCTTCGGTCCAAACGCGCTGCGTAGCTAGGCCATAAGTCGGGGTTGGCACGACGGATTTCCTGAAAAGCAAATGCAATCAAGATTAGAGTGTCCCAGCAATGCTCTCAGACCATGAAACTCACCCACAAACAGACGGAACCCCCCCTAAGAGCACCTCAAAGGCAAGCAAGTCATCAAAAACACAAAAAAATTTCCGCCTCGGATTTGGCACAAACCACTTTTAGTGCTTCCCAGCAATGGCCCCAGACCCGTCAACTCACCTGCAAAGAGGTAGAACAACACCCCCACAAGTGCTGAGTCTTTCTTCATTGGGCGTAAACCAGCCCTCTGCTTTGATGGAAATAGGAGTCTGGAGGAGGAGGATAGAGGAGCATGTTCTTCTGAACTTGTGAACCTGAGGAATGCAGACTGCGGCACCTTCAAATAAATTAGCAAACAAGTGAAGACAGTTCTGCTGATGGGCTTGTCTTTGTGATTATCTGATTAAAGTTTGAATTATATTAACTGTGCACAACAAAGAAAGACAGACACACAGGAATAAAAGTGAATAAGGATGAAAAAGAAAGTTATTGATTCGTTGTCTCATTTTCAGGGCTCGAAGTCGGAATCACGGTCCAGGAATAAGAATAAGGCTTCGTCATCATACTCTGCGAATTCAGCCCGGGTGAGGTCAGTGCCACCTGACAGAGTAGAAATTCCCTCATCTATGGTGCTGGCCACCTCCTCTTCATCCGGCACGCTCTCTCGTACTCTTATATCTGGTGGTATGAGGTTCTGATTCATCTTGATCATTGTTAACCTCTCCACATTTTTGGGCGAGAGGCGGCTCCGTTTGGGAGTTACAATCCCACCAGCCGCACTGAAAACCCGTTCAGAAGACACACTTGCGAGTGGGCAAGACAAGTAGTTTAAAGCCAGGTTGGTGAGCTGTGGCCACAATTCTTTTTTCCCATGCCAATACGCCAATGGGTCAGAATTAACATAGACCTCTGTGGAGTCATTCAGATAGTCCTTCACCATCGACTCAAGGTCCTCCTCCAAGGTTCCTCCACTTTGCGTAGCTCTTGCTGTGCCTCTGACCTTTTGAGAACCAAACCCACGCAGAGCTAGCCAATCCTCTTCAGCCTCCAATGTTTCTGCTGTCTTTCGTGCAGATGATGCGGTTGCCGGTGTCTTTAACGGCTGAGAGGTCACTTGTGCCACAGCCACAGGTGCAGAAGTGGATTGTTTTGACTGGGGATGGCCTGCTGATGTACTGCCATTTCCTTCAATTTCCAGCCGTTCTGTTTCAAACTTCTTGGCTGACAAGGCTAGCCAACGTTTGTACTTTGTAACATCTTCATCAGCAAAAGGAAAGAATGCTCTGCCTGCCAGCGCCTTTTTGTAGCGTGGATCCAGAATAGTAGCACAAATGTAATGCTGTTCTGAGTGGATCTTTTGAAGACGTTCATCACCTTGTAGGAGCTCTAATAATTTCTCAGCCAGAAGCAAAGAGTCTTTCTTTTTGTCATCTTTTCGAAACACAGAACACACCTCCTTCAGTTGGTCCTCCAGCATGTACAACAATGGGATAGCTTTTCCCAAATTAGAGTCCTCCTTGCTGACTGCACGTGTGAAGACCTCAAAAGGACGAAGCATGCGTGTTAGGCTTTCAACTATGTTCCATTGCGGCCCACCCATCCTCAGCTCCTCTATACCCTCTTTCAAGAAATATTGATCGAGTTGCGTATACTGCTCATACAGACGCTCAAGCATGTAGAAGGTTGAGTTCCAACGTGTTACCACCTCCTGGATGAGTGCTTTCACTGGCATTTGACTTTGATATAGCATGCTCCTCAGCTGCTTGCGGGCCTTAAAAGAATGCCTGAAATGCTTGCATATTTTTCGGCAGTTCTCCAATACACTGTACGCTGCACTGCGTTTATTACCCAAGAATTTTTGGACAACCAGGTTTATACAGTGCGCCAAACACGGCACTCTGAAATAGTAACCGTCCCTCATGGCCTTAACTATATTGGAGCCATTGTCTGTGGAAACATAACCAACCTTGCGTTTTAGTGGGGACAGACAGTTAAGGACCTTTGTGTTAAAGACATCCAAAATGTTTTCTGCTGTGTGACGTTTCTCCAAACCAAACATGGCTAGTGTTGCATGTTTCCGAGCACCTTTAAAAACAATGTTAGTGTCAACACCTGAGTTTAGCTTTGCTTTAGCCCCTGAAAAAGAGACCCAGTGTGCAGTGATGCACATGTAATCAGCGCCTGCGCCACTGGTCCACATGTCTGTTGTCAGATGTATAGTGTGAACAGCACTCTTCTGCAAAGCTGCCCCAATCACCTTCAGAACATCTTCATGTAGTGCTGGAACCGCAACTCGGGCAAAATAGAACCGGCTAGGAACCTTCCATTTAGGGCAGAGCGCTGTCACTAATTCTAGAAAACCAACCCCTTCTACAAAAGAAAAAGGGAGAAGGTCCAGAGCTAGCATTTTAGCCAGCTTAGTGTTATACAGACGGGTCATTGGGTGGTTGCGTTCATATTACGCTTCTGTAAACAACATCTTTTTAATGTTGCCCTGGACCAATGATTTACGGGATGATGATGATCTCTTCGACCCAGTTACGCTCGCTGATGAACTTTTCCGCATTGATGTCTCACTCTCTCCCACACTCTTAGTGTGGCTCCCATGGGGTGTGCTGCTGACATGGGAACTGGGTGTAAGTGAAGTGTTTGAATCGTCTTCTACCTCGTCATCAGCAGATGACAAATCAACGTTTTCATTACGTGCAATTCCGGCTTTCTTGACCGCCTCTAGGTGCGGAAACCATTCGACAGGGTGCCTTCTCTCAAGATGACCTCTCTGGCCTCCGGTACCATAGTTAGAACCAAGCTTACCACGACTAAATCGAAGCTTACAAAGGCTACAAATGGCTACGTTTTCCTTTTTTGGGCAAACACTAAAGAAGTCCCAAACTGGAGACTTGAAATGTCTTCGGGGGCCGGAGGAGGCGGCGATACTGGTGGTGGTGGTCCTGCTGCTAATGACAGATGAAGTGGAGGATGTGGATTGCCGAACTTCAGTACGTTTTGCACTTTCACCACCACGAATTGAGGTCGAGGACGAGGTGGGTACCTTCTTGCGAAGAAATATGGAAGCGGTAGGTTTTGGTGTACTACTTAACTCCAAATCTAATGATTCCATTTCCATTGCCTCCTCGCCGACATCATCATCACGCTCAGCAGCTTCTCGGGATAGGGTCAAAATGTCTCTTTGCTGCATGCCCGGTGGGGCTGCAGTGACCTTTGTGATGACTGGCTCGTCGTCATCGTGAGAGGCTTCATCACCAGCAGTATCTGTCACTTCTTGTTGAGCCTCATCACACTCCATAGGTTTGAGTTTTTGGACGACCTTCCTTTTACGCTTAGGTACCGGTGGCAGATCATGGTGTGCCTCTGCCTCACTGTCAGACCGCAGTTGTGGTGGTTCCCAAGACAGATCACTTGCACCAGAACGAGGTGGGCTTGAAGAAGATGTAGACACCCCCCTTGATCTTTTCCTTGCTAGGGATGTGGAAGACAATGAATGATCATCAGGAGGAGTGGCTTCCAATGATACCTCAGCTTCATTGTCGATTTCCAAATGTGCCCCTACTTCGGGAGGAACAACTATTGTGGGCACTTGTGAACGTCCATGCACCTTTGCTTGCGCATCTCCTTTTGCTGCCTCTCCTTCCACATGTACTTGGGCGTGTACTTGCACATGGTGTTGTTGTTGCGGCTGTGGTTGTTCAACACTTGTCAGATGAGTTACAACAACCTGTGTTGATTCAGGGACATTGCTGCTACTTTCTTGCGATGAGCCAACATCACTGGTCGATGGTGATTGGAGAAGTACACTGACTGCCTCTGAAGCACTCAAGGGCTTTGACTTAAGTTGGCGTGGTGGTGGAGGCACTGAACCCAATGGAGCAGGGGTGCTGCTCTCAGGTTGGTCCCCAGCAGATCCTGCTGCTGCAGGCGTACTTTTTTTTTTGCTCCCAAAAAAAGTGGCGGGTGGCACACCAGCCTCCTTGGTAACTTGCTTCTTCTGCTCCTTACTAGCAACTTTCTTGCTAGAGGAGCTACGGAGAACTTTCTTTGGGGCCATCTTCTTCAGAGCAGGTCAGACAGCAGGCCGCAGTTGCACGAATTGTAGAGTTGTCTGAGGCCAGACGTGACGTCGCGTGACGTTATGCTGCACACACACACCGCTGCAGGACTTCTTCCTGGCACTGGTGGTTCTCTTGAGTCTTGTGCACCTAAAAAAAATGGAAGACAGAGGAACATCAGTTCAGTTATAGAGCACAAAAAAATCGAAAAACACTGCAAAATCAGCACAATCCCAATCCATCCATGCCCTCCATAATGTTTAAATTCAAGACAACCCACAGAAAGACTAGGCCCATGCAAGACTCACTACCCCTGGCATAAATAAAGGTTGAAAAGTAGGCAAAATGGTTGGAGGCCTAACAACAAAGCCTGCATTCAAAATGGCCACTTGCCTGCCAGCACATGGCCAGTGCCTGTAGCTGCACTCAAAATGGCCACCAGCCACATGGCATGTCCCTCCCCATGAACACCCCCAAAAATCGAAAAACACTGCAAAATCAGCACAATCCCATTCCATCCATGGCCTCCATGATGTTTAAATTCAAGACAGCCCACAGAAAGACTAGGCCCATGCACCACTCACTACCCCTGGTCAAGGCCCCAACAACAGGTCAAAAATCGAAAAACACAAAATTTTACAAAAAAAAAAAATCGAAAAACACAGAAAAATCAGCACAATCCCAATTCATCTATGGCCTCCATGATGTTTAAATTCAAGACAACCCACAGAAATACTAGGCCCATGCAAGACTCACTACCCCTGGCATAAATAAAGGTTGAAAAGTAGGCAAAATGGTTGGAGGCCTAACAACAAAGCCTGCATTCAAAATGGCCACTTGCCTGCCAGCACATGGCCAGTGCCTGTAGCTGCACTCAAAATGGCCACCAGCCACATGGCATGTCCCTCCCCATGAACACCCCCAAAAATCGAAAAACACTGCAAAATCAGCACAATCCCATTCCATCCATGGCCTCCATGATGTTTAAATTCAAGACAACCCACAGAAATACTAGGCCCATGCAAGACTCACTACCCCTGGCATAAATAAAGGTTGAAAAGTAGGCAAAATGGTTGCAGGCCTAACAACAAAGCCTGCATTCAAAATGGCCACTTGCCTGCCAGCACATGGCCAGTGCCTGTAGCTGCACTCAAAATGGCCACCAGCCACATGGCATGTCCCTCCCCATGAACACCCCCAAAAATCGAAAAACACTGCAAAATCAGCACAATCCCATTCCATCCATGGCCTCCATGATGTTTAAATTCAAGACAACCCACAGAAATACTAGGCCCATGCAAGACTCACTACCCCTGGCATAAATAAAGGTTGAAAAGTAGGCAAAATGGTTGGAGGCCTAACAACAAAGCCTGCATTCAAAATGGCCACTTGCCTGCCAGCACATGGCCAGTGCCTGTAGCTGCACTCAAAATGGCCACCAGCCACATGGCATGTCCCTCCCCATGAACACCCCCAAAAATCGAAAAACACTGCAAAATCAGCACAATCCCATTCCATCCATGGCCTCCATGATGTTTAAATTCAAGACAGCCCACAGAAAGACTAGGCCCATGCACCACTCACTACCCCTGGTCAAGGCCCCAACAACAGGTCAAAAATCGAAAAACACAAAATTTTACAAAAAAAAAAATCGAAAAACACAGAAAAATCAGCACAATCCCAATTCATCTATGGCCTCCATGATGTTTAAATTCAAGACAACCCACAGAAATACTAGGCCCATGCAAGACTCACTACCCCTGGCATAAATAAAGGTTGAAAAGTAGGCAAAATGGTTGGAGGCCTAACAACAAAGCCTGCATTCAAAATGGCCACTTGCCTGCCAGCACATGGCCAGTGCCTGTAGCTGCACTCAAAATGGCCACCAGCCACATGGCATGTCCCTCCCCATGAACACCCCCAAAAATCGAAAAACACTGCAAAATCAGCACAATCCCATTCCATCCATGGCCTCCATGATGTTTAAATTCAAGACAACCCACAGAAATACTAGGCCCATGCAAGACTCACTACCCCTGGCATAAATAAAGGTTGAAAAGTAGGCAAAATGGTTGGAGGCCTAACAACAAAGCCTGCATTCAAAATGGCCACTTGCCTGCCAGCACATGGCCAGTGCCTGTAGCTGCACTCAAAATGGCCACCAGCCACATGGCATGTCCCTCCCCATGAACACCCCCAAAAATCGAAAAACACTGCAAAATCAGCACAATCCCATTCCATCCATGGCCTCCATGATGTTTAAATTCAAGACAACCCACAGAAATACTAGGCCCATGCAAGACTCACTACCCCTGGCATAAATAAAGGTTGAAAAGTAGGCAAAATGGTTGGAGGCCTAACAACAAAGCCTGCATTCAAAATGGCCACTTGCCTGCCAGCACATGGCCAGTGCCTGTAGCTGCACTCAAAATGGCCACCAGCCACATGGCATGTCCCTCCCCATGAACACCCCCAAAAATCGAAAAACACTGCAAAATCAGCACAATCCCATTCCATCCATGGCCTCCATGATGTTTAAATTCAAGACAGCCCACAGAAAGACTAGGCCCATGCACCACTCACTACCCCTGGTCAAGGCCCCAACAACAGGTCAAAAATCGAAAAACACAAAATTTTACAAAAAAAAAAAATCGAAAAACACAGAAAAATCAGCACAATCCCAATTCATCTATGGCCTCCATGATGTTTAAATTCAAGACAACCCACAGAAATACTAGGCCCATGCAAGACTCACTACCCCTGGCATAAATAAAGGTTGAAAAGTAGGCAAAATGGTTGGAGGCCTAACAACAAAGCCTGCATTCAAAATGGCCACTTGCCTGCCAGCACATGGCCAGTGCCTGTAGCTGCACTCAAAATGGCCACCAGCCACATGGCATGTCCCTCCCCATGAACACCCCCAAAAATCGAAAAACACTGCAAAATCAGCACAATCCCATTCCATCCATGGCCTCCATGATGTTTAAATTCAAGACAGCCCACAGAAAGACTAGGCCCATGCACCACTCACTACCCCTGGTCAAGGCCCCAACAACAGGTCAAAAATCGAAAAACACAAAATTTTACAACAAAAAAAAATCGAAAAACACAGAAAAATCAGCACAATCCCAATTCATCTATGGCCTCCATGATGTTTAAGTTCAAGACAACCCACAGAAAGAATCAGTCCACCCACCACTGAGTACCCCTGGGAAAAGGCCCCAAAACAGCCCAAAAATCGAAAATCCCAAAATTTTAGTTGCAGCAACTGTAATGCCCCAAACAAACTTACTTGTAAAATTTCTAATCCAACAGTGATCCAAAGAAAGTCAAAAAGGCCTCAAATCCAAAGATCCAGCAGCATCCACAAAAGGTAATCCTTCCAGGTCCACATCCGAATGAAAAGTGACCAGGAGATGGACAAAGCACTGGGAGGAGCCTGCTGAACAGGAACAGGAAGTTGAAGACTATGGGGCACTTCCTTCCTCCCACCCCCCTGCCCCCCTCCCCAAAATGGACTCCTCGCTAAAAAAGTGCAGGCAAATGTCAAACTAAGGAGTTATTCACATAAAAATCATCATTTCTAGAAGGTTTATGCTGCTTGCTGGTGGATTTCTTGTGCAGAATTGCAAATTTATATTTTCGCGCGCCGCATCTCAAATCTCGCAATTGCGAAGTACCGCGAGACGTGATCTCGTCGTACTCGCGTTGACAAACTATCGCTGGCAAGCCGCGATGACGTAATCGCGCTCGCCAATTCCCGCGGGATCACACAGCAAGATCCAAAATGGCGCAGCACTCGCAAACTATCGAAAAAAACAACTCGGCAAACGATGATAAACGCCGCGCGCCGCAAAAATTGTATCACCAACGCCGCGCGCCGCCAAAAAAATCCGCTGCGTGCGAATTTGCGGATTTTGCGGGAAATCCGCAAATCTCGCGGATTGCGGATTTCCCGAAAATCCGCAAAATCCGCGAGCGGAACGGATTTTCCGCCCACGCTTAATATGTGTGTATATCTTTTTGTATATATTTTTTATGTGTGTACATATATAGATATATTTTTTTTGATGTGCACTTTTGTCTTGATGTGTGTTACATATTGACTTTTATATGTGTATATTAATATTACAGCCCTGAAGAAGTTCTGTTGTACAGAATGAAACGCGTCGGATGGCTGTGGTAGATAAACTTAAAGGAAAATTAAATAGCATTTAAATATACACCAAGATTTAGCGTCTCAATAAGGACTTTAATTGATATTTTTGGATTGGACTTGCTGTATAAGTGGTGCTGTGCCAAATTTGGGAACAATGTTATAAACAAACCTTCCATTCTCTCCTATGGGGAACCGGTAGCCTTGCAATAGTGAAAAATAATATTGGCCGTAATTCACTATCAGGACATGCCACACACATGTGGGCCTGTCCGACCTTTCACATACACTGCACCCTGCCCACAGGGGTACCTTGGGTCTACCTTAGGGGTGCCTGACATGTAAGAAAAGGGAAGGTTAGGGACTGGCAAGTGTTTGCACTGGCCAAGTCAACATGGCAGTTAAAAACTGCGCGCAGACTCTGTAATGGCAGGTCTGAGGTACCTTTTCAGGGCTACTCACGTGGGTGGCACAATCAGTGCTGCAGGCCCACGAGTAGCATTTGATTCACAGGCCCTTGCACACTCAGTGCACTTTACTAGGGACTACCAAGTAAATCAAATATCCAATCACGGTAACACCAATCCATAACACAATTGACACAGGGAGCGCCTACACTTTACCACTAATCAGCAGTGAGAAAGTGTGCAGAAGCGTTACGCCAGCAAAAACAGTCAAAACCGGGAGGTCAGATAGTAAAAACTCAGAGTTAACACGCCAAAAGATGCCAAGTCTAACAGATATGCAAAAACAGGTGAAAATATTCACCAGCAGATGCTGCTGTAATACAGTTAACAAACATATGGGCAGCTAGAGTAGCACTCCTGGTGGACGGGGGTGGACGGTAGTCACAGTAGTTACCAGCTGCTTGAACCACCTTTTGTTTGAGTATTGAGCTGCTCAGTGATAACAGTTGTTGTAGATCTCTGGGCCAAGGTCCAAGAGGTGTGCGACTGGGTCAGGAGTAACGTACCTTAAGTGCTTTGGCATATGGGGAGTGCATGCGTCCTAACGGCTAGGGCGGTCAACCTCAAAGCTGGGGAACTGTGTTCGAGTCTCGGCAGGGACGCTCAATATTCTGTGATTCTGAGCAAATCACGTAACCTCCCCATGACTTACAAAAAATTTATGTGTGCATTTGTAACTCAACTGGTGCTCATATAAAGCACTCTGATACCCTTGGGTCTAGTTCGTGCTATATAAAACTCCCAATTAACATATATATATATATATATATATATATATATATATTCACTGAAAAAACCATTGGTTATAGACCATATATAGTTAGGGATTAGCCTTTTCAAAACCTTATTTTACTCGCATAAAACCATTGAAATTCCATATATAGTTAGTTGCACTAACTATATATCGCGGACCCGCAATCCTCTGCTAATGATGTCACATATTACATCATTCATGACATGGTCAGTGACATCACTGATGACATCACTGATGACATCTCAAATGACATCACTGATGACATCACTGATGACAACACCCAGTGACTGTATGTTTCTGTAAAGTTAAAATATGTCTTACATATTGAAGAATGAGTGGATGTATAAGTGTCTGGATGAAGGATTTAGTAGGTGCATGACTGACTGTATGAGAGAATGATTAAATGTGTCTCACTGAGTGCATGGGTTAGTGACTAAAGTGTCTTAATTTGGCAATCATTATATATGTTGTTCTGTAAACTGCTGCATGTTTAAATCAGTAGCTATATGAGTAACTATATGGGTTATTGAATGGTTGCCCAAGTATTTGTATGGGAGACTGAGTATGTGTGTGGGTGGCTGGGAGGTGTATGCCTCTGTGCATAGATGTGTGAACAGTTAATTCCCTAGGTGTATGGGTTCAAAAGTGCATGTAGAAACAGCTGTATGGACAGTTGACTGTGTGCATGAGTGTATTCGTTAGTGAATGGATATCTCAGTGCTACATGTCAAAGTAAGTACATATGTAAAACACAGTCCATGTGAGAATTGACATATATAAATAACTGAACATAAGAGCCACTTAATGTGAGAGTGGCTGTATGGATCATTGTGATCTTGTATCAGGGATTGTATAAGAGAGTAAATATGTGTTAGTATATGTTTGAATAAGTAAGGTGTGTATAACTGTATAGTTGAGGAAATGGAGGTGTGATTGATTCTTTGCATGACTGACTAGGTGTGTGAGTAACTCCATGGATGTGTGACAGTCTGTGAGTGTCTGTTTACACTGAGTGTATCTAAGGTTATATTACAGTCTGAAGATGTTCATTGTATTATCACATAAATGATATAATCAGTGATGTGATCAATAATGTCAAATGAGATGTCAGTGATGTCATCAGTGATGTCATCAGTGATGTCATCAGTGATGTCATTTGAGATGTCATCAGTGATGTCATCAGTGATGTCACTGACCATGTCATGAATGATGTAATATGTGACATCATTAGCAGTGGATTGCGGGTCCGCGATATATAGTTAGTGCAACTAACTATATATGGAATTTCAATGGTTTTATGCGAGTAAAATAAGGTTTTGAAAAGGCTAATCCCTAACTATATATGGTCTATAACCAATGGTTTTTTCAGTGAATTTTCAAGGTTTTGTAAATGCAAATTCCTAACTATATATGGACTATAACCTATGGTTTTTTCTGTGAATTTCAATGGTTTTTTAATAGCAAATATCAAAAGCTGTCAAATGTCAAGTACGTGATAGGTAAAAACGTTTTCGTGTTTATGCACGCTGATGTGCTTTGAACGCTGCCCCCATCCCCTCCCCTCTTTACTCTTAGTAGTACTCTCTCTTTGCAGATAGTGAAGGGTAGTTAACGCAGACCTTTACCCCCGTTGTAATCCGTCGTGTCTGCTTGTCTCTCCATTTGATTGATTGTTATCCAAGCATTTACTGTTTTAGAATTGGTTTTCTTTGGTTCATTCTCTATTTACAAACAAGCACAAAGTCGCAATACTCTGTTTAGTCTTTGCAGATAGTGAAAAATCGTGTAAAAAAATAAAAGTAATCGAGCAAAATCAGTAGGCCACTAATTGGATCTCTTTTTGACCTCGCTAAAATAGAAACATTAAGAACAACCCTTCATGAGAAATACGAAAATAGTGAGATGAACTGAGCTCCACACCATGAGGGCTGCAAGACAGCTCGGCTCCGTCACCCACCCCGCCCAAAATAACGACAAACCCTATGCAAATATTAAAAATATATACAACACACCAGCAAAGTAACAGGGAAAAACATTTTATTAAATAACTATTTACATAACTATTTTATACTTTTTGTTGCCCGATCCGGCTAGCTCAATCGATCGAGCATGAAACTCATGCACTCTGATAGCAAGCGTTGCTACTGTTGCTATGCAGACCAAAACTGGTTTTCAGTTTGTACATTTTTCTAGATTTTTCCATCCGAGGTTGGTTGAGTTTGTAGAACGATGGCTTCAGATTTTCCACATACGGTGTGGTGTTGCGGACTGGGAGGGGGCGCTTCGCTCCTGCCCCCTCCCCAAGTAAGATTTTCATACGTGAAAGTACGTTAATGGTTTTGGTCCCTGAGTTGCTTCGATGTCACTGCCATTCTCAAATGGCATAAGTTCTGGATGTTGGGTGCCATAGTTCAGAGTTCTGAGCAGCGCTTGTAACACTGTCTGAAGTTTATTTCCACCTACTGCAGCTTCACTATTCTCAAAGTAAGTGAGGGTCGTTTGTGAACCTGACTGCATTTGAAAACAATGTGATATGGTACCTCCCTAAACAGCTTGACGGAGGCCCCCGAGGGACGGTGTGATGGCACGGACTCGGAGAAGACGCTTGGCCCCGACCCCCTCCCCAAGTCTTATAGCACTGGTGTAGCCTGAGATGACATAGGCGGCCGGCTTCCGGGGTCCGGCGGAACTTTTTGCCTTTTGATGACTCTTCTATTCTGGACCTTGTCCCACAATCCGTTTGACCTGAAGACACGCTGTAGTGGGGCGCCCCTTTACCGTTTTAGTTGCCATTCCGCCCGCTTTTGCTACACTGTGCCTCTTCCGCCATTCAGCTGTTTACCGCCCGCTCTTGCGACTACAGCGTCTCGCTCACCATGTAGTTGAGTTGCTCCCGCTCTTGTGATGCAACGATAGGCGGCTGCCACAGGACTCTCAAAATGGCGGCCGGCTCTTCAGATTTGGACGTGGTCCACTAAAATGGCCCTGGGACACCTTGGAACTCGGACGCTTCTCTGATAGGGCTTTGGTCCCATTCTCGAAAGCGTCCCCTCAGCCGTGAAGATTGTACAAAAGTCTTGGGGGCCCCGACTCCCGCAGGCTTCTGGTGGGGAGCGGCTGCCATGTTTGTACATTTTTCTAGATTTTTCCATCCGAGGTTGGTTGAGTTTGTAGAACGATGGCTTCAGATTTTCCACATACGGTGTGGTGTTGCGGACTGAGAGGGGGCGCTTCGCTCCTGCCCCCTCCCCAAGTAAGATTTTCATACGTGAAAGTACGTTAATGGTTTTGGTCCCTGAGTTGCTTCGATGTCACTGCCATTCTCAAATGGCATAAGTTCTGGATGTTGGGTGCCATAGTTCAGAGTTCTGAGCAGCGCTTGTAACACTGTCTGAAGTTTATTTCCACCTACTGCAGCTTCACTATTCTCAAAGTAAGTGAGGGTCGTTTGTGGACCTGACTGCATTTGAAAACAATGTGATATGGTACCTCCCTAAACAGCTTGACGGAGGCCCCCGAGGGGCGGTGTGATGGCACGGACTCGGAGAAGACGCTTGGCCCCGACCCCCTCCCCAAGTCTTATAGCACTGGTGTAGCCTGAGATGACATAGGCGGCCGGCTTCCGGGGTCCGGCGGAACTTTTTGCCTTTTGATGACTCTTCTATTCTGGACCTTGTCCCACAATCCGTTTGACCTGAAGACACGCTGTAGTGGGGCGCCCCTTTACCGTTTTAGTTGCCATTCCGCCCGCTTTTGCTACACTGTGCCTCTTCCGCCATTCAGCTGTTTACCGCCCGCTCTTGCGACTACAGCGTCTCGCTCACCATGTAGTTGAGTTGCTCCCGCTCTTGTGATGCAACGATAGGCGGCTGCCACAGGACTCTCAAAATGGCGGCCGGCTCTTCAGATTTGGACGTGGTCCAC
The DNA here is from genome assembly GCF_964263255.1 of Lissotriton vulgaris. Classification (NCBI taxonomy): domain Eukaryota; kingdom Metazoa; phylum Chordata; class Amphibia; order Caudata; family Salamandridae; genus Lissotriton; species Lissotriton vulgaris. Next base: position 27,644 of record NW_028241775.1, on the reverse strand, counting down.
TAAAATGGCCCTGGGACACCTTGGAACTCGGACGCTTCTCTGATAGGGCTTTGGTCCCATTCTCGAAAGCGTCCCCTCAGCCGTGAAGATTGTACAAAAGTCTTGGGGGCCCCGACTCCCGCAGGCTTCTGGTGGGGAGCGGCTGCCATGTTTGTACATTTTTCTAGATTTTTCCATCCGAGGTTGGTTGAGTTTGTAGAACGATGGCTTCAGATTTTCCACATACGGTGTGGTGTTGCGGACTGAGAGGGGGCGCTTCGCTCCTGCCCCCTCCCCAAGTAAGATTTTCATACGTGAAAGTACGTTAATGGTTTTGGTCCCTGAGTTGCTTCGATGTCACTGCCATTCTCAAATGGCATAAGTTCTGGATGTTGGGTGCCATAGTTCAGAGTTCTGAGCAGCGCTTGTAACACTGTCTGAAGTTTATTTCCACCTACTGCAGCTTCACTATTCTCAAAGTAAGTGAGGGTCGTTTGTGGACCTGACTGCATTTGAAAACAATGTGATATGGTACCTCCCTAAACAGCTTGACGGAGGCCCCCGAGGGGCGGTGTGATGGCACGGACTCGGAGAAGACGCTTGGCCCCGACCCCCTCCCCAAGTCTTATAGCACTGGTGTAGCCTGAGATGACATAGGCGGCCGGCTTCCGGGGTCCGGGGGAACTTTTTGCCTTTTGATGACTCTTCTATTCTGGACCTTGTCCCACAATCCGTTTGACCTGAAGACACGCTGTAGTGGGGCGCCCCTTTACCGTTTTAGTTGCCATTCCGCCCGCTTTTGCTACACTGTGCCTCTTCCGCCATTCAGCTGTTTACCGCCCGCTCTTGCGACTACAGCGTCTCGCTCACCATGTAGTTGAGTTGCTCCCGCTCTTGTGATGCAACGATAGGCGGCTGCCACAGGACTCTCAAAATGGCGGCCGGCTCTTCAGATTTGGACGTGGTCCACTAAAATGGCCCTGGGACACCTTGGAACTCGGACGCTTCCCTGATAGGGCTTTGGTCCCATTCTCGAAAGCGTCCCCTCAGCCGTGAAGATTGTACAAAAGTCTTGGGGGCCCCGACTCCCGCAGGCTTCTGGTGGGGAGCGGCTGCCATGTTTGCTCGTGGAATGGCCACGACGGAGCTACGAGATGGTGGTGCTCTCATGCTGACGCCAGCTTTAGTCTGAAACATCCAGAAACACTGTAGACTACCAATTCGATCAGTTCCGGAAGCGCCCCATCATGACCCGGTAGAGAAGAACTTGCCCTCCCCTCTTTGACTGATGGTTCTTGTTGCCTGTCCCCTCTGTTGTCATTTAACAGAACTTTTTGGACTGCTGAAAGGGGTTGTGTTCCGAACGCTGGTTGGTGGAGACATTTTGACTATATTCTTGACCTACGTTGTCGCGTAATGCGTTATATGACACGCCGCTTTAGCGCACCCGGAAGTGATCCGGGGCGCGGCGCGCAGCGCGTAACGTAAGCATAACAGGTCATGTGACTTGTTAATAAAACTTTTCATTGGTTCATTTTACTTTTGTTATTTTAATGATGAAAAGCTTGGTCATATGACCTAAAAATTACGCTTTTTATTGGTTTCGAACATTATTTTTTTTTTTACATATATGTTGTAATGTTCCAGGCTAATGTACTTTCCCGGAAAATTTACAACTGTCCTGCAAGTAAAATATATTCCTTTTTCGAGAAAAAGGGCGTTTCTTCATCCCATGACGGGGCCGTTGAGTAAAAGAGGCTCGGCCTGCTGTCTTACTCGCCGATACGCCTGATTATCAGATTCTTATCGATCACTTTATGTTGCAGGAGTGGAAAACACAACTGCCCTTGACCATTTATCTTTACTGCGTTCCTACGTATTATACCTTTTATCCGTCATGTAATTGGACTGCTTTATTTCACTTGCCTTTTACTGATTCGAAAACAGTGACTAAAAGTAAAAACTTTACCAATGTAAATACTACTACCATGTTTTGTTTTAAAAACCTTTATTGTGAAAATGTCAGTATACAAATACGGGCCTATAACCACGTGGGCCGGCCACGGAGCAAACTGAAATCGTATATGATGAGGAGACATTTACACTGTAGAGGAACGTAACGAGCGGGCCATTAGGTTGCAAGAACTAAGGTGTCTAACAGTTGCGGAATCGGTGGACGTACATTTTGTAATTAAAATACAACAAAGCCACTTACAAAAAAATCATCTAGATATACATTTGCGGGCAAGTACCATGGGTGATGTTAATTCGAACTTTCAATAGTACAGTAATCAATAACACATCAGAACTTAATATCAATAGGGATGTCGAAATATTCAATCAATTCTTGTCCCCGCCCGCCATGAGCATCAAAACTGCATTCATATCTCGTGATATCAAGGTTGTTCAACCAGTACACAACAAGGAGTTACGAGTCCCATTTATACCGGTGCCATTTTGGGCGAGGCCGGGCAGGTCCAAGATATAGTCAAAATGTCTCCACCAACCATCGGCCAGACCAGAACCCCTTTCGGCCCTTTATGCTACAAGATGGTGTCTTCCATTCAGAAAATATTGTTGGCAGCATTTTGAAAGGAAAGATAAACAGCCGTTCTCCTAGTGAGTCTCACATTGTTACATTTAGGAAGAATGTTGAAGAGTAGTATGTTGAAAATCTGAAGCCATTGTTCTACAAACTCTCAATCAGCCTTGGATGGAAAAAAAAATCCTGAAGAATGTACAAACTGAAAACCAATTTTTGTCTGTATAGCATCAGCAGCAACGCTTGAGTCAGCTTTGTGTGAAGCCGCCATTTTGATTCAATCAATAACGTCCCCCTGCACACATTCAGGGACCTGGTCGTGTCTTCAGGTCAAACGGATTGTGGGACAAGATGCAGAATGGAAAAGGGAAAAAGTTCCGCCGGACCCCGGGAGCCGGCCGCCTATGTCATGGGCGATCTTTGGCCACACCAGGACAATAGTGAAGCTGCAGCAGGTGCAAATAAGCTTCAGACAGTGTTACAAACACTGCTCAGAACTCTCAACAATGGCACTCAACATCCAGGACTTGCCATCCGGATCTTGGCGCCTTGTGCTGGTTCCGACCTATTCACACATCGGTCCACTACTGACATCACCTCATAAGCCAATGGGGCACCCCACGCCGACTTTCGGCGCAGCATTGTAGGATGGCCACACCAGTGCGGCAACTTGCTGGACACAACCTCGGTGCCATCCGGATCTCGGCGCGTTCGAGTCACTGTACCGCAAGAGTGACCGGAACTCAGCTGGACACGCCGTCTTTCGGCGCAGCATTGTAGGATGGCCACACCAGTGCGGCAATTTGCTGGACACCACCTCGGGCAATAGTGAAGCTGCAGCAGGTGCAAATAAGCTTCAGATAGTCTTACAAGCACTGCTCAGAACTCTCAACTATGGCACTCAACATCCAGGACTTGCCATCGGGATCTTGGCGCCTTGTGCTGGTTCCGACCTATTCACACATCGGTCCACTACTGACATCACCTCATAAGCCAACGGGGCACCCCACGCCGACTTTCGGCGCAGCATTGTAGGATGGCCACACCAGTGCGGCAACTTGCTGGACACCACCTCGGTGCCATCCGGATCTCGGCGCGTTCGAGTCACTGTACCGCAAGTGACCGGAACTCAGCTGGACACGCCGTCTTTCGGCGCAGCATTGTAGGATGGCCACACCAGTGCGGCAACTTGCTGGACACCACCTCGGTGCCATCAGATCTCGGCGCGCTGTGATGCCTTCGGCCTACTGTAGCCGCAAGTGCGGACGCAGCTCAGTTGGACGGCGAGTGAAAAGATAAGGGGCGCCGCACTGCAGCCGAGGAGCCTCCATCTTGGGGGAGACGCACAGCCCCCACTGACTGACGCGACCTTACAGGCCAACGGGGCACCCCACGCCGACTTTCGGCGCAGCATTGTAGGATAGCCACACCAGTGCAGCAACTTGCTGGACAACAACTCGGTGCCATCCGGATCTCGGCGCGTTGTGCTGCCTTCGGCCTATTCGCACATCGGTCCGCTACTGACGCCGCCTCACGTGCCAACGGATTTTCTACGCTTTTTGTAGCCCTATGCCGCATAACAGGTCATGTGACTTGTTTATAAAACTTTTCATTGGTTCATTTTACTTTTGGTTTCCTAATGATGGAAGGCTTGGTCATATGACCTAAAAATAACACTTTTCATTGGTTTAGAACATTTTTTTTTCCCAAACGATGAAAGCCCCACCTTGTTTTTGGATGTTTCAGACTGAAGCTGGCGTCAGCATGAGAGCACCACCATCTCGTGGCTCCGTCGTGGTCATTCCGCGAGCAATCATGGCAGCCGCTCCCAACCGGAAGCCTGAAGAGTCGAGGGCCCCCAAGACTTTTGTAGAATCTTCACGGCTGAGGGGACGCTTTCGAGGATGGAGCCAAAGCCCTATCAGGGAAGCGTCCGAGTTCCAAGGTGTCCCAGGGCCATTTTAGTGGACCAGGCCCAAATCCGAAGAGCCGTCCGCCATTTTAAGAATCCAATGGCAGCCGCCTATCGCTGCACCGCAAGAGTGGGCGCAACTCAACTACATGGTGAGCGAGACGCTGTAGCCGCAAGTGCGGGCGATAAACAGCTGAATGGCGGAAGAGGCACAGTGTAGCAAAAGCGGGCGGAATGGCAACTGAAGCGGTAAAGGGGCGCCCCAGTACAGCAGACGAGCCTCCACCTGGGGACGCCCGTTCACGCCGCCTCCCCCACACCCCCCCCGGGGCGCCCCACGCCATTTTTCGGAGCAGCATTGTAGGATACCAAAACCAGTGCGGCAAGTTACTGGACATCACCTGGGTGCCATCCACATCTCAGTGCGTTCTGCTGCCTTGGGACTATTCGCACAACAGACTGCTACTGACGAGGCCTCCCCCCGCACCACCCGGGACGCCCCACGCTGTTTTTCTGAGCTGCATTGTAGGAAACCAAAAACCAGTGCGGCACCCAGGTAACATCACCTGGGTTCCGTCCAGAACTCAGCACGTTGTGCTGCCTTGGGACTATTCGCACAAAAGACAGCTACTGACCATTTTTGCTTCTTTTTGCCAAAAAAATGTTTAAATGTATTAACAGTTTTTGTTGCGTTCGATATATTTATAAAGTTAATAAAGTTTTATAATCCTACTTTGTTGGAGTACTATATATTTTTAAAAAATCGGGTGAATGGGGCCTTGAATCCGGTTATTGTCATGTGTGGGCTTTGGAAGTGTGCTGCTACAGGATCGGACATTTCAAACTCAAATGCACGTTCTTTTTCTTACCTTTCCGAAGCATGGAGCGCAATAGCAGCAGAGAAAGGGTGATGCAAGTGTTGAACACTGCCTGGCCTGGCAAGTTGCTGGCAGTGCCCCCCCCCCGCCCGCTCCTGAAAGAGGGCACACACACACCGCCGCCCCCCGAGTACTTCACATATCTTTAAAAGACCATGCGCTTGTTAATGAGGCTTAAATGGTTTATCACCCCTTCTAGAGCCCCTGCATCGGCCCTCTGACGTTTCCTGGAAGAATTAGCACGTAACACAATACCAAGCACTGTCAGCTGAAACCCCAGAGGAATCGGGTTTTTGCTTGCAGGAATCGGGAGGCGGGAGACTAGCACTGAAATTGGTAGTCTCACGCCTGAATCGAGAGGGTTGGCATGTCTGGATTCTCTGCAGCTGGGGCCATAAACTACATCCGCAGGGCTAGGTGATAGCCTGGGACCGGCCTGGACAATCGGACACAGAGGAAGAGGAGTGTCAGAGGGTGCGGTAGTGAATAGGGTGAAAGGGAGGTGTCGGACGGGCACAGGGTGTGATTCTCAGGGAAGAGCAGCGCAGATGGGGGGAAGTTTATGGCCCATGCATGAGAGAGAGAGCGGGGGTGACCAGTGCGTGGGGGAGATGCTTGCGAGGGTGGGGAACCGTGCTGAGGATCGGCGGCGTGCAGAGAGTGGGTCTGGTCAAGGCATCTAAAATGGCTGCCGTGCACGACAAAATTGTGGTATTGGAAAAAAGGCAAGATGGCGCAGACAATGTTTATCAATAAGGATTCATTTATAACAAAATATTTTATCGCAGTGACAAATTGGCGGTCAACACTTCCTGATTTCCATCGAATCGAACGTTAACGTGACGTCACGCAGCAAAAAAAAAAAACCATGCACTGCCGCTGGAAAACATGTATCAACATATATGAGCCTCCTCAGCCACCCTCAGAAAACATAAGGGATCAGGATACGTCTCCCGCACCCCCTTATACCTAGTAATTTAATTAAAACGAAACACAAAATGGCGAATTCCCGTTTCGCTACCAGTTTGCGGCCCAGTTCGCGGCCCGAGAAGCGCTTCTACCGTGAAAAATCATTTTTTTTTATTTTCCCCACGGGACCCTTTAATAACCCCGACATCATTCCTAGGGGGTCAAGAGGGGTCTACCTTGCCCCCTTTCATTAAATTCCCCCTTCGTTTTTTACCTCTTCTTCTCTCTCGATCCTACCGAGAGATAAGATGGCGGCCGCTCCGGACTGTTTAGAATGTTGACAGACACCGGAGAGCCAACCAGCTTCGCATCGCAAAGTTCCGTTTCGCGAAAAGTAAGCGGACCGGAGCGCAGCCCGGAGCGCTGTTACAGATATATATCTTGTTTTGAACGTTAATTTCTCAAAATCCACTGGAGCACATATATTGAGACCTAGCAAAGGCACATCGGGCTAACAGTCCCTACAATTTTGCCAAGTTTCGTGCAAATCCATTCAGCCGTTCGAGCTAAAAGTGAGGCCAACCGCCCTATGGAAATTAACATGGGAAAAAGGCGTTTGGGACCCCCCTTTTTTCTCGGCCCCCCTTGACGAAACCCCCCCAAATTTTTAAGAGCTGCTCAGAAACAAAATGTGCCATTTTCCTGAAAATTTCAGCCGATTCCGTCCACAAACGCCAAAGTTATTAGACATAGAATTTTCAAAAATCCCATAGGGAAAAAATCCTAACTATATATACCTACTGGCGAGACGCCAGTAGGTAATATATATATATATATACATATACATATTACCTACTGGCGGTCGCCAGTAGGTATATATAGTTAGGATTTTTTTGAATAGGGATTTCTGAAAATTCTATGTTGAATAACTTTGGCGTTGATGGACGGAATTGGCTGAAATTTTAAGGAAAATGGCACATTTTGTTTCTGAGTGTCCCCTGAAAGTTTGCGGGGGTTTCGTCAAGCAGGGGCCGAGAAAAAAGGGGTGTCCCAAAACGTGTTTTTAACATTGAGTTTTCCATAGGGCGGTTGGACTCACTTTTAGCTCGAACGGCTGAATGGATTTCCACAAAACTTGGCAAAATTGTAGGGACTGGTAGCCCGATGTGCCTTTGCTGTGTCTCAAGGTATATGCTCCAGTGGTTTTTATGAAAATTAACTTTGAAAAATATATATTGGGCTACATTGGGCTATATATATGTTAGAGCCCAAATGTAGCCCAATGTAGCCCAAAGATGGCCATCAGAGACAAAAAAAAATGTAGCCCAAATATCAGCCAGATGTAGCCCAACTATAGCCCAGTGACAAAATGTCCCAGAGTGTTCTAAAGAACAACTAGAGCGCTAACAGTCTTACTTATGACAAAAGTATGGCACCTGAAGTCATCTTGATTGGAATAAAGTTTTAACACTTAAAACATTTAATTTGCAAAGGAACAAAATGAGGGGTTTCATTTTGCCATAGAAATGTTATATATATATATATATATATATATATATATATATATATATATATATATATATATATATATATATGTGTATCCAGCCCGTCTACACCAGTGCTTAGCTGCACAGAAAGGCACACAGACCAGGAATCAGCACGTCCAGGCGAGGTCAGTTATCCAAATGTTTATTTTAATTCATCGTGTGGTTGAAAGGCTGTCATCAGACGCGTTTCGGGCACGTCCGTGCCCTTGCTCACTGAATATATATATATATACATATATATATATATATATATATATATATATATATATTCACTGAAAAAACCATAGGTTTCACACCAGTTATAGTTAGCTGGAAATTTTACTGATATAAAACCATTGAAATTCCCACGTTATAGTTAGTCGGACTCACTATAACTTGCGCGTACAATGCACTGCTGATGACATCACTCATGACATCACTGATGAGACCATCCAGTGAATGTGTGTCTTTCTGAAAAATAAATTTGTTTTATATATGTATTTGTAAAGGTCGATGGAAGAATAAATGTTTAAATAAGTGTGTAAATGGATGTTTTTTTAAAAAAAATTGGTTGGGTAACTGGCATATTATGTGTATCTTAGTGAATACATATATTAGCGAGTATTGTTTAAATATTTAAATGTTTGTATCAGTGTTTCTCTTTGTGTATAAGTGGCTGCATGGGGTTGGTGACTGACTCACTGTTTGTATGTGTTTTGAAGACAGCATATGTGCAGGACTGTATGGGTGGATGAGTGTATATATGTGTGTGTTAGTGAGTGAATGACTGTCTCACTAGTGTCTTCATTAGTAACGACATATGTTTTAATCTAGTATATGTGAGTATTGATGTATATAAGTGAGTATAGTATATATAGTGAGAGATTGTAGGAGTTCCTGTGTAAATAAGTATGTGTTTCTATAAGTGATTGTTTAAGAGAGTAAGTATGGGTAAGTTTCCTTAGAAGTAAGGTGGCAGTGTGTGTATAAATGTATATGCAAATAAATGGATGTTTAATAGTTTATTTGCATGTGTGAGTATGTGTGTGAGTAACTTTTGGATGATTGCTGATGTGTAACAGGATGTGTAGGTGTATCACTACATATGATGAGTGAGTATATGTATGAGTGACTATATAGAACTGTTGGTGAATGAGTGGATGTGTATATAGATGGTGGAATTACTGAATTGGTTGTTGTTACTGGTTTGGGTATCTCCATTTTTTTGAAAATGTTTGTTTCTATTTTTGAATATGTGTTTCAAGCGTTACATTACACTGAAATTAGGTCTGTCACTCTGTCACAAGGATGGTGTCATCAGTGATGTCATGAGTGATGTCATCAGCAGTGCATTGTACGCGCAAGTTATAGTGAGTCCGACTAACTATAACGTGGGAATTTCAATGGTTTTATATCAGTAAAATTTCCAGCTAACTATAACTGGTGTGAAACCTATGGTTTTTTCAGTGAATTTCATAGGTTTTTTAAATGCTAATTCCTAACTATAACTGGTGTGAAACCTATGGTTTTTTCAGTGAATTTCATAGGTTTTTTTAATGCTAATTCCTTTGTATATCGAGTTTCTAACCTTTTTTTTTTTACAATTTGCTGTTTTTTTTAAGTATTCATTTTTTTTATAATTTTTTTCTTTTGCGCTCTGGGTGCGCGCTCCTGGAAGCTTTCAGCTAAGCTCTCCTGTAAGCTTCTCCGAGAGCTCATCTGAAAGCGCACCCAGAGCGCAACTGTCGTTCGTGAAAAAAAAATATGAATGAAAAGTTAATAATAATGCAAAACATTTCGTACCATACAAATAAAATTTGTTTTTTTTAATATTGAAAATGATTATGCATTTCTATTAAAGATTGATGACGTCACTTCGGCGCACAACGTACGTGCCCTCGGAAGCGCCTACGTGCGCGGCTCCTAAACGCACGCAAAAGCGCCTACGATCGCGCCACGTGTGCGCCCCGGAAGCGCCTACGATCGCGCCACGTGTGCGCCCCGGAAGCGCCTACGATCGCGCAGCGTAAACGCACCCGGAAGTGCACCCGAGCGCGCAGCGTAAGCGCGTCGGGTCATGTGACCCTAAAATAACACTTTTCATTGGTTGCTAACAGTTTTTTTTTACAATGAATGAAATCCCCACCCATTTCCTTCACTTCTTCTTTCACTTTTGTGACTGAAAGACCTGCCTTTTTTGCTGCTCCTTTTTTCTTGGTTCATCATGGCTGCCAGATCATCCAGCAGTGAAGATGACTTCATTGATGAAGAGCCACCTACCCCAAAGGTGAAGGGACATTTCATCTGGAAATTTTTTAAGTTTCCAGAAGGCCAGAAGAAGGTGAATGCACCAAAAGTAGAGTGCAGGATCTGCAAAAAGGTCCTGTCACGGGGTAACCCCCTAAAAAAATACTCTTTTGGCAACTTCACCATGATTCGCCATGTGGAGACCAGGCACCCCCAGAATTTTGCCCGAGAAAGTGTCAGGGCTCTGGCACAGGAGGTTCCCAGAGGTGGGGCCTCTACATCAACAGGAGGAGCAACTTCTTCTGGAAGAGACCAATCTCAGGGGCAGGTAGCAAACATCCAACCTGCATTCAACCATGGGGTCGTCAGATGCAGATACTGCAATCAACTCCTCACCTATGGGGAGCAAAGTGTCCTGCTCATGGTTCGGGCATTAGAGAACCATCACTGCCCTTCCCACCCCTAATTTTTTTCTTTTCTTTTTGCTCCTGTTGAGCAGTTTCTATTCCCTGTTTTTGTTCCTCTTCAGTTAAAAGAAGAAAACCAAAAGTTCTTTTCAGAACTACCTCCAATTCTCATCAAAGAGCTATAATCTTAAAAAATGAAGAGTAAGTGAAATATAGTGCATTGATAATTGAAAGGAGAATGAGTAAGAAAGAACAGAAAGGTATGAGAGGTGAAAGGAAGTGAAGTAGGAGGACTGAAAGAAGGTGAGTGTTAGAAAAGAAATTTATGACACAGTGAATAAACTGGAGGCCTCATTTCTGAAAAGTGACGCATCGCTACGTGAAAATAGCGATGCGTCACTTATCTGGACGCACTCCTTATGACATTCCACATATGTCATATTTAATATATGACTAATCAATTCGCAAGGAGTTACAGATATGTCAGTATTTCTGACATATCTCTAAACACAAAAGTAACGCATTGCAGGAGTGCGTCACAAAAGTGACGCAACTCCAGTAATGTGTCCTTTCACATGGAAAAAGCACCATGTGAAAGGTTTGCTGAGAAGCAGGCGCAAGATTTTGGCGCAACTGCATCCTAAAAGTGACGCACTGCGTCATTATTAGCAAGCTTTTTGCAAGGAACACCCCCTCTGCATGCATTATACCTGACACTATTTTTTAAAAAGTGACGCATCTAGGTACATGGGTCACTTTTTAAAACTCTGCGCCATATTGTATCTGCATCAGGTATAATGTATGCAGAGGGGGCAATCCCTCGCAAAAAGCTTGGTAATAACAACGTACTGAAATCTATGAGATTTCCCTGCGTCATTTTTTGGATGCTATTGCGTCAAAATTTTGCGCCGGCCTCGCATCACTTTTATGTTTACACATATGTCAGAAATACTGACGTATCTGTAACTCCTTGCAACATGATTCGTCATACATTAAATATGACACATCTGGAATGTCATAAGGACTGTGTACAGAAAAGTGACGCATCACACCAGCAGTGTAATAAAATGTGCCTCGTTGCACTATATTTAAAGGATGCAACAGCATCCTAAAAGTGACGCAGTGAAATCTCAAACATTTCACTGCGTCGCTATTACAAAGCTTTTTGTGGGGGAACACCCCCTCTGCATACATTATACCTGACGCTATTTTTAAAAAGTGACGCATCTAGGTACATGGGTCACTTTTTAAAACTCTGCGCCATATTGTATCTGCAACATGATTCGTCATACATTAAATATGACACATCTGGAACGTCATAAGGAGTGCGCACAGAAAAGTGACGCATAACACCAGCAGTGTAATAAAATGTACCTCGTTGCACTATATTTAAAAAGTGACGCATCTAGATAGATGCGTCACTTTTTGAATATTGCATAACAATGCGCATTTTTTTACACCGCTGGTGCGTCACAAAAATTGACGCACAGGAAGCGCAAAACTAACAGCGCAAGGCCTTCATAAATATAGTCCTGGATTTAGGGGGTCAGAGGGGGTCTACTCTTCCCCCTTATGATCCAATCAGCTTCCTGCGCGCAAGTCGCTCGTCGCGCCTGGAGCGCACTCCCGTGCGCGCACGGGAGAGCGCATATGCCCGCGCAAAACGAAAAAAAAATTTTAATGCCCTGCAGGACCCTATTTTAGTCCCTACATCAAACCTAGGGGGTCAGAGGGGGTCTACTCTTCCCCCTTATGGTCATTTGCCCCTTTTTTTTTCAAACCCCTTCTGTCTCGATTTTACCGAGACACAAGATGGCGGCCGCTCCGCACTGTTTAGAATGTTTACAGACAACTGAGATCCAATCAGCTTCCTGCGCGCAAGTCGCGTGTCGCGCCAGGAGCGCACTCCCGTGCGCGCACGGGAGCGCGGCTATAGATATATATATTTTTTTGAACCTTAATTACTTAAAATCCACTGGAGCACATATCTTGAGACATAGCAAAGGCACATCGGGCTACCAGTCCCTACAATTTTGCCAAGTTTGGTGGAAATCCATTCAGCCGTTCGGGCTAAAAGTGAAATCGACCGCCCTATGGAAATTAACATGGGGAAAACGCGTTTTGGGACCCCCCTTTTATCTCGGCCCCCGCTTGACGAATCCCCCCCAAACTTTCAGGGAAGGACCGGACCGCCATGAGACCATTTTCCTGAAAATTTCAGGCAGATTCGTCAACCGGCGCCAAAGTTATTCAAAATAGAATGTTGAGATTTAACATTGAAAATTATCCTAACTATAACTACCTACTGGCGACCGCCAGTAGGTAATATATATATATATATATATATATATATATATATATATATATATATATATATATATATATATATAACCTACTGGCGGTCGCCAGTAGGTATATATAGTTAGGATTTTTTTGAATAGGGATTTCTGAAAATTCTATGTTGAATAACTTTGGCGATGGAGGGAATTGGCTGAAATGTTCAGGAAAATGGCACATTTTGTTTCTGAGCGTTCCCTGAAAGTTTGGGGGGGTTTCGTCAAGCGGGGGCCGAGAAAAAAGGGGGGTCCCAAAACGTGTTTTTAACATTGAGTTTTCCATAGGGCGGTTGGACTCACTTTTAGCTCGAACGGCTGAATGGATTTCCACAAAACTTGGCAAAATTGTAGGGACTGGTAGCCCGATGTGCCTTTGCTGTGTCTCAAGATATATGCTCCAGTGGTTTTTATGAAAATTAACTTTGAAAAATATATATTGGGCTACATTGGGCTATATATATGTTAGAGCCCAAATGTAGCCCAATGTAGCCCAAAGATGGCCATCAGAGACAAAAAAAAATGTAGCCCAAATATCAGCCAGATGTAGCCCAACTATAGCCCAGTGACAGAATGTCCCAGAGTGTTCTAAAGAACAACTAGAGCGCTAACAGTCTTACTTATGACAAAAGTATGGCACACCTGAAGTCATCTTGATTGGAATAAAGTTTTAACACTTAAAACATTTAATTTGCAAAGGAACAAAATGAGGGGTTTCATTTTGCCATAGAAATGTTATATATATATATATATATGTGTATCCAGCCCGTCTACACCAGTGCTTAGCTGCACAGAAAGGCACACAGACCAGGAATCAGCACGTCCAGGCGAGGTCAGTTATCCAAATGTTTATTTTAATTCATCGTGTGGTTGAAAGGCTGTCATCAGACGCGTTTCGGGCACGTCCGTGCCCTTGCTCACTGAATATATATATATACATATATATATATATATATATATATATATATATATATATATATATATATATATATATATATATATATATATATATATATATATATATATATAACCTACTGGCGGTCGCCAGTAGGTATATATAGTTAGGAGTTTTTTTGAATAGGGATTTCTGAAAATTCTATGTTGAATAACTTTGGCGATGGAGGGAATTGGCTGAAATGTTCAGGAAAATGGCACATTTTGTTTCTGAGCGTTCCCTGAAAGTTTGGGGGGGTTTCGTCAAGCGGGGGCCGAGAAAAAAGGGGGGTCCCAAAACGTGTTTTTAACATTGAGTTTTCCATAGGGCGGTTGGACTCACTTTTAGCTCGAACGGCTGAATGGATTTCTATGAAACTTGGCAAAATTGTAGAGACTGTTTGCCCGATGTGCCTTTGCTAGGTCTCAAGATATGTGCTCCAGTGGATTTTGAGAAATTAATGTTCGAAAAAATATATATATCTATGACAGCGTCCCGGTTAGCGCCCCGGTTCGCGTACCAGACACGTAACGGAACTTCGCGAGGAGAAGCGGATTGGCTCTCCGGTGACTCTCAACATTCTAAACAGTCCGGAGCGGCCGCCATCTCGTCTCTTGGTAGGATCGAGAGACAAGAGGTGGAAATAAACGAAGGGGGAAATGAATGAAAGGGGCAAGGTAGACCCCTCCTGACCCCCTAGGATTGATGTGGGGGCTATTAAAGGGCCCCGCGGGGCAAAAAAATAAAATAATTTCTTTTCCGATTTTTCGCGGTGGAAGCGCTACCCGGTACGGGAACAGGGTAACTTACCGGTAGCGTAACGGGAGTCCGCCATCTTGTGTTTCGGACGAATTTAGTCACAAGATGGAGGATAAACAATGTGGGCCATGGGTATAAGGGGGCATGGGAGACATATCCTGACCCCCTAGGTTTTCTGAGGGTGGCTGAGGAGGCCCATATATGTAAAAAAAAAACACCTTTTTTTTTCAAATTTTCGCCCGGTTAGCGCCGGTCCGCGCACCGGGTAGCGTTCCGGAAAGCGTAACAAGGGGAAAACCAAGGGAAATAGTAAAATAATATTTTAGAGTGCTTTGAGGTAGGGTAGCTCTGAATAGAGCTGTTGTGTTGTGTGGGTGATGTAAGTACCAACATGTAGGTACCAATGAAGAGTCTAAAATTCAATGTACACCGTCTCCTCTGTAGATATTTTGTATGTTCTAATATGGGTTATTTAAATGTAAATGTGTGGAAAAGCACTTCATGCTTTAAAGCAATTGTATTTTTGAACTGATTTTTCTTTCCTCTTAGTCTTCCTCTTTGGTTTTTTTCCCCACACTCTTCTTCAGCATGATAGTTGATAAATTTGTTCCCTCAAAAAATGTATATACATAAAAAAATTATATTATATACATATACAATATATTTTTCCTTTAAAAGAAGAATACATTTTACAGCTTTTGATATTTGCTATTAAAAAACTATTGAAATTCACTGAAAAAACCATAGGTTATAGACCATATATAGTTAGGAATTAGCATTTACAAAACCTTGAAAATTCACTGAAAAAACCATAGGTTATAGACCATATATAGTTAGGAATTAGCATTTACAAAACCTTATTTTACTCACACAAAACCATTGAAATTCGCATATATAGTTAGTTGCACTAACTATATATCGCGCATCCGCAATCCACTGCTGATCATGTCAAATATTACATCATTCATGACATGGTCAGTGACATCACTGATGACATCACTGATGACATCTCAAATGACATCACTGATGACATCACTGATGACAACATCCAGTGACTGTATGTTTCTGTATGTTTTCCCCACACTCTTCTTCAGCATGATAGTTGATAAATTTGTTCCCTCAAAAAATGTATATACATAAAAAAATTATATTATATACATATACAATATATTTTTCCTTTAAAAGAAGAATACATTTTACAGCTTTTGATATTTGCTATTAAAAAACTATTGAAATTCACTGAAAAAACCATAGGTTATAGACCATATATAGTTAGGAATTAGCATTTACAAAACCTTGAAAATTCACTGAAAAAACCATAGGTTATAGACCATATATAGTTAGGAATTAGCATTTACAAAACCTTATTTTACTCACACAAAACCATTGAAATTCGCATATATAGTTAGTTGCACTAATGGAAAGGGGCGACCATTCGGTCCCCCCGAACGTATGGTGGAGTACCACAATCCCCCCGGGAAGCCATCTTGGGCGGGAGGCGAGTCTCGGCTGGTATGCCCGAAGCGGCGTAGCCGGGGCGCGCCTTTTCCCGCCCTGGAGTGGGTTGTCCTAGACACTGACGCGACCGGCCACGCCCTCGGAGGCAGGCGGGGGCGGGTTGACGCCCGCCCTGAAGACGGATAAAAGGAGCAACAAGCCAAGAAAGCTTCCTCTTGTTCCTGTGCTCTGAAGCTGCACCTCCCCGCTGCACGTGAGCTCGAGACGGAACGAAGAGCCAATTTTGAGCGTTGTAAATCTTTCTTTGTCTTACAGATACTCCGTCTGAGAATGCCCAAGAAAGTCGGAAAGCGGGTCGGTACCGATCAGATGCTCCGTATACTCATGAAGGAGATAGCCGACTTGAAGAAGCAGATGGCGGCTAAGGACGGGGAGGGAGGACCGAAACGGCCTTTGCCGGGAGTAGTCCCCGGAGGAAGAGGCAAGAGGTCCAGAAGGGGGGCACTTGGGGGGGAAACCCCGGTTCCCGATATCCCACTTGAAGAGCCAACCCCGGTGCCGAAGGATGGAAATCCGATTCCTGTGGTGGTCACTCCCGTGACCGGGGAAGATATGCCTCCCGAGTTAGCGGCACAACTGGCAGCGTGGTTGGGAAAGGATAGCGAGGGCGCCACGGCTGACGACGCCCGGGTATTAATGAGACAGCTGCGGGAATCTAGGGAGGCTGCAAAGGCACCATCGTCTGTTACCCCGCCGGTTCCGGGGGCGGAAAATGCAACAGGCCCAGGTTCGGCGGCAAATGCAGCTTCTGGTTCAGGTAAGCGGCCATTGCCGATTGCGGGGGAGGGGGCTGTACCTTCACGAAGGGAGAAGGTGGCTCAGCATGTTCCACTGGAAATTAAGGAAAAGATTTGGGCGGATAAGTATGTAAACATTTTTTCTTTGCTTACCGACCATTATGAGATGGAGCATGTTAAGAGCCAAAAAGAGCTCATGCATCCGAGTGTTTGGCGCGCCAAAATGGCCGCCTTTAAGATTGACGAAAACATTGGTACTTGGGGTAGAGCGTGGGGCATTTTTACCTCCATCATGGGTGAGCGTAGGCCCGAGTTGCTGACCGAGTTGCCTATTTATCAGTCACGAATCATGGAGTATTCCGTAGCGTATGGGGGTAATCAGTGGTTCTGCTATGATAATCTATTTAGAAAAGCGAAAGAACACAACCCAATCCTGACTTGGGATTGTTACGACTCTGTTTCATGGCAAAAAATGGAGAGTACAGGAATGTTGAAAGTACCATTGGTTGGAAGTAGCGGGGGTGAATCCTCCCGCCAATACTCTGGGACACCCTTTCGATCGGGTGCAGGTAACGAATATCACTCAAAACCGAGTGGCAACACAGGTAAAAGGGGGATTTGTTGGAATTTTAACAGAGGAAAATGTACGAGGCCCCAGGGGTCATGCAAGTTCAAACATGAATGTGGGGGGTGTGGGCAGCCATCCCATCCTGAGTCCATGTGCAGAGCCAAAACGGGTGATAACGGTGGTAGGGGAAGCGCCAAACAGGTCTGAAATAGTCCGAGGGGCGCCTTTACCTACCCCGATTGATACCATGGCAATGATTCCTTGGCTCAATGAATACCCGGATCATGCTTCTGCTGGGGTGTTGCGAAACGGGTTTTCATATGGTTTCCGCATCCCAGTGGGGGATTTTCAGGGTGTAGCAAGATGTAAGAACCAACTGTCGGTCTTGCAGCATACGACCGTGGTACAGGTAAAGATTGGCAAGGAGGTCACTCGAGGTCGAGTCGCCGGTCCATTTGATGTGCCACCGGTAGCAAATTTTGTTTGTTCCCCTTTAGGGGTGGTCCCGAAGAAGGACCCGGGTGAGTTTCGGCTGATACATAACTTGTCGGCCCCACGTGGTCTTTCCGTGAATGATGCGATAGACCCGGAAATGTGTTCGGTGCGGTACGCATCTTTCGATGGGGCCGTCGCCATGTTGAATCGCCTGGGGCCCGGGGCGCTGATGGCAAAATCAGATATTGAGTCAGCGTTCCGGTTGCTCCCGGTACACCCAGACGATCAGCGTCTCCTTGGTTTCATGTTTTAGGGTCGCTATTACATGGATAGATGTATGCCAATGGGATGCTCTATATCTTGTGCCTATTTTGAAAAGTTCAGTTGTTTTTTGCAATGGGTCTTCACAAAGAAGACAGGTTTTCAACATGTTATGCATTATCTCGATGACTTCCTGTTTCTGGGGGCAGCCGGGGATCCAGAATGTGGGCAGGCTTTGAATGAATTTTGTGTCTTAATGAATCATTTTGGTGTACCATTGGCGCCAGGTAAGACTGTGGGTCCCTCGACTTGCCTCGAGTTTCTGGGGATTGAGCTTGACTCGAAGGAAGGTTGTTTTCGTTTGCCAAAAGAAAAAGTGTTAACATTCAGGGCATCCCTTGAGACGTGTATTAGTGAGGCTAAGGTAAAACTGCATCAATTGCAACAAATGGTGGGCCAGTTGAATTTTGCCCTGAGAATAATGCCGATGGCCCGCCCCTTTTCCCGCTCGATCGCTCAGGCCATGGTCGGCCTGAAGGAGGGTCATCATCGCACGAGGCTCTCGGCAGAGGTTCGCCAGGACATGCGCATTTGGTTGGCATTTCTGGCGGATTTCAATGGTCAAATTGTCTGGAACAAACCGGCGGTGTCCTCCGAGGAGCTGGGGCTGTGGACAGATTCGGCAGGAAGTATTGGTTTTGGTGCCATATTCGGCACTCGATGGTCGGCTCAAAAATGGCCGACATGGTGGCACGAGTGCGGGCTGACAAGTAACATTGCTTTTCTTGAACTTTTCCCTATTCTGGTGGCCCTGAAAACTTGGCCCGAGGGGTTCAGAGATCACTCTGTGGTGTTCTGGTCTGATAACATGACCGTGGTTGAGTGTATCAATAGTCAGGCAGCACGCTGCAAATGGATTCTGAGACTGCTCAAAGAAATTGTGTTGTTGTGTATGCAATTGAATGTGCTATTTAAGGCAAGACATGTGCCGGGGGTAATGAACCAAGCGGCTGATGCGCTTTCTCGTTTCCGTATGCAGGCCTTCTGGGGTTTTCTGCCCACAGCGGACCCGGTGGCGGCACCCTTTCCCGAAGCTCTCTGGTCTCTCAGTGCCCCGAACTACAAAACCTCGTGGGAGAGAGTTTAGCACCCAGGACGAGGAAGGCATACGAAGGGGCGTTCCGTTCCTATTGGGCCTTTTTGGGGACTGCTAGGAGGGAGCTTTGGGGCCAGGAAGAGTTTGTAGTAAAATTTCTGCTGTCTTTACATCGGGCAGGCAAATCAGTAGCTACGGCCCAGAGGCATCGGGCCGCCATTTCCTTTATGGCAAGGGCTCACGGGATCCAGGACCCGACAGCGTCTTTCGTTGTGCAAAAAGCGCTACGTGGGTGGCAACGCCTTGAGGGTCGCAGAGTAGATGAGAGGCACCCGATAGGTCTGGATAGGTTGGCCCTGTAATTATCCGTACTCCCTGCTACGTGTTCATCCCAGTATGAAACAGTGTTATTCCGAGCTGCTTTTGCGCTGGCATTCCATGGGGCTATGCGGGTAAGCGAACTAGTGGCGAAGAACAAGCAGGATACGATGGGGGGACTGTGTCGAGAGCACATTCAGGTCAAGGGGGAGACGATGACTGTCTCGTTTGTCAGGTCCAAAACCGATCAGGGTGCGATTGGGGACTGCATAGTCATACAGAGGATTCCCGGGTCTTCCATGTGCCCTGTGGTTTGCGTAGAGGAATATTTAGCGCAAAGGGTGGCATCATGGGGGGGGACCTTGTTGAGACACGCTGACGCCACCCCACTGACGAGGTTTCAGTTCCAGCGGGTGCTTGCGATGTCAATTTCGGCCGCGGGCTTGAACCCCGGCGAGTTTGGGACCTATTCCTTTCGGATAGGGGCTGCTACAGAGGCTACAGCCAGGGTTCTGAGTGTAGAAGAAGTAAAACGTGTGGGGCGTTGGTCCTCGAACTGTTATAAAAGGTATGTGCGGTTGCACATGTTGTGAAGCTGTAATGATGTACTCACGCTTCTTGTTTTTGATTGGTTTTCAGTTGCGCAAGCCTACGAGGCGGGGCGGACTGTGCAGTCGACCCGACACCTGGGGACCAGCGGTCAGACATCACCGGCTGTGAAAAAGGAGGTGTGGGTCGTGGGACACTCATACGTGAGGCGTGCCGCGGACGTATTCAAAGCAGGTGACATGATTCACGTGGCTGGGGAATACGGGTACAGGGTGTCCTTCTACGGAAAGGGCGGGCTCTGTATTGACCAATTTCAATCATTTTTTGAGGGTTTGTTAGGGCGGACAAGGTCACCGCCGTCTATAATCATAGTCCATCTTGGGGGCAACGATTTAGTGGCCACTGGTAGACGACTTCTTCTTGAGGCAATGCTTTCCACAGTAAGTTGGTTGGCAAGAAGAGTTCCAGGGTGCACAATTGCATGGTCCCATATGATCCCACGAAAAGTGTGGCGGGGGGCTATTTCGGTTTCTGCTCTGAATCATTCAGTAAGAAAAATTAATAACAAAGAGAGTAGATTGTTTCGTTCACGTACACTGCATTCTGTTTCGCATGGTTGTATTAAAGGGGACAGTATGTATTTGGGGGATGGTGTTCATTTGTCCCGGGTGGGGAACGAGTTACTCATAGGAGACCTCATAGCTTGGTTAAAGAGTTTATAACATGACCTTTAGGCAGGAGTGTTGTGGGGGGTCCGGATAGCCGGTCAACTATCCGGCCTGTGGCGGTAAGGTCATGATCGGTGAGCAGTAATTGGAAGATCCCTATGGGGGGGCGTCACCCATTACGGATGGGAGCGCTCGGGGGAGGTGGCCATTGGCCCCTCAACGGGGAGGCGGTCCCGTCTAAGGATAGGCCGCCGGAAGGAAAGGAAAGGTGGTCAAGGCCCCTTCCTGGATAGGAGGGGCTACGGGCCCACCTGGGGAATTTCCCGGGGCCAGGACATCTGCGACGGCAGATGTGTAAGTTGTGTGGGGCTCGGGAGGGGGTTTACGCTACCTCTTAGACACCTCACACGAGTCCTCGGACGACCGTTAAATGGCGTCGAGTTTATTGGGGCCCCCGTCAAGTCCAAGGGAAATTGGTAGATGCACTTGAGGTACGCCTCTGTGCGGTTGGCCCCCTCACAAGTGAGGGTGGTATTTCTGGTTTAGGGATCTGACACCGGTTATGACCTTGCCGTTGGCCCTTAACGTTAGGATGTACAATTTCAAATGAAATGTTTTGTAGGATGTTAGTTTGGCTAGGAGAACCTTTGTATTAGAGATCTGTTAAGGTTAGCCAAACATCGTAATGTGGAAATGAAATTGTACATAATATGAAACTGTTATTTTAATGTTTTGATTTTGTTTCATATTTTAATAAATACGGCCGGGAGGGTCACTCCCTCCAGCCTTCCAAAAGTTCAGAACCGTTTCCGGTTTCCCATCCTTGGGGATTGTGTTGAGAGGGGGTGATGGGTATCTCAGCCATATGGAAAGGGGCGACCATTCGGTCCCCCCGAACGTATGGTGGAGTACCACGATCCCCCCGGGAAGCCATCTTGGGCGGGAGGCGAGTCTCGGCTGGTATGCCCGAAGCGGCGTAGCCGGGGCGCGCCTTTTCCCGCCCTGGAGTGGGTTGTCCTAGACACTGACGCGACCGGCCACGCCCTCGGAGGCAGGCGGGGGCGGGTTGACGCCCGCCCTGAAGACGGATAAAAGGAGCAACAAGCCAAGAAAGCTTCCTCTTGTTCCTGTGCTCTGAAGCTGCACCTCCCCGCTGCACGTGAGCTCGAGACGGAACGAAGAGCCAATTTTGACCCACCCACCAGCCCCTGAGGACAGCAAGTTGTTTTGAATAAAGTTTTGATGTGGTAACTCTATTTCTTGCAGGTTGTGATGATTGTCGTGATTTATAATTTTGAATATGCAATAAAGATGGTCACTTTCAGATGTTTTCGAATAAAGTAATTCTGCATTAGTGCTGATCAGTAATCATGCTTGTAATAACTTAAAATTGTTTTGTAGTTTAGTAATTTAGGTAGATTTGTCGTATTTATTGTCGGGCGGTAAGGTCATGATCGGTGAGCAGTAATTGGAAGATCCCTATGGGGGGGCGTCACCCATTACGGATGGGAGCGCTCGGGGGAGGTGGCCATTGGCCCCTCAACGGGGAGGCGGTCCCGTCTAAGGATAGGCCGCCAGAAGGAAAGGAAAGGTGGTCAAGGCCCCTTCCTGGATAGGAGGGGCTACGGGCCCTCCTGGGGAATTTCCCGGGGCCAGGACATCTGCGACGGCAGATGTGTAAGTTGTGTGGGGCTCGGGAGGGGGTTTACGCTACCTCTTAGACACCTCACACGAGTCCTCGGACGACCGTTAAATGGCGTCGAGTTTATTGGGGCCCCCGTCAAGTCCAAGGGAAATTGGTAGATGCACTTGAGGTACGCCTCTGTGCGGTTGGCCCCCTCACAAGTGAGGGTGGTATTTCTGGTTTAGGCATCTGACACCGGTTATGACCCTGCCGTTGGCCCTTAACGTTAGGATGTACAATTTCAAATGAAATGTTTTGTAGGATGTTAGTTCGGCTAGGAGAACCTTTGTATTAGAGATCTGTTAAGGTTAGCCAAACATCGTAATGTGGAAATGAAATTGTACATATTATGAAACTGTTATTTTAATGTTTTGATTTTGTTTCATATTTTAATAAATACGTCCGGGAGGGTCACTCCCTCCCGCCTTCCAAAAGTTCAGAACCGTTTCCGGTTTCCCATCCTTGGGGATTGTGTTGAGAGGGGGTGATGGGTATCTCAGCCATACTATATATCGCGCACCCGCAATCCACTGCTGATCATGTCAAATATTACATCATTCATGACATGGTCAGTGACATCACTGATGACATCACTGATGACATCTCAAATGACATCACTGATGACATCACTGATGACAACATCCAGTGACTGTATGTTTCTGTAAAGTTAAAATATGTCTTACATATTGAAGAATGAGTGGATGTATAAGTGTCTGGATGAAGGATTTAGTAGGTGCATGACTGACTGTATGAGTGAGTGATTAAATGTGTCTCACTGAGTGCATCGGTTAGTGAATAAACTGTCTTAATTTGTGCATCATTATGTCTGTTGTTCTGTAAACTGCTGCATGTGTTGATCAGTAGCTATATGAGTAACTATATGGGTTATTGATTGGTTGCCCAAGTATTTGTATGGGAGACTGAGTGTGTATGTGGGTGGCTGGGAGGTGTATGACTCTGTGCATAGATGTGTGAGCAGTTGATTCACTAGATGTATGGGTTCAAAAGTGCATGTGGAAACAGCTGTATGGGCGGTTGACTGTGTGCATGAGTGTATTGGTGAGTGAATGGATATCTCAGTGCTACATGTCAAAGTAAGTACATATGTAAAACACAGTACATGTGATAGTTGACATATATAAATAACTGTGCATAAGAGCCAGTGAATGTGTGAGTGGCTGTATGGATCATTGTGAACTTGTATCAGGGATTGTATAAGAGAGTAAATATGTGTTAGTATATGTTTGAATAAGTAAGGTGTGTATAACTGTATAGTTGAGGAAATTGAGGTGTGATTGATTCTTTGCATGACTGACTAGGTGTGTGAGTAACTCCATGGATGAGTGACAGTCTGTGAGTGTCTGTTTACACTGAGTGTATCTAAGGTTATATTAGAGTCTGAAGAGGTTCATCGTATTATCACATGAATGATGTCATCAGTGATGTGATCAGTAATGTCAAATGAGATGCCATCAGTGATGTCATCAGTGATGTCATTTGAGATGTCATCAGTGATGTCATTTGAGATGTCATCAGTGATGTCATCAGTGATGTCATTTGATATGTCATCAGTGATGTCATCAGTGATGCCACTGACCATGTCATGAAGGATGTAATATGTGACATGATCAGCAGTGGATTGCGGGTGCGTGATATATAGTTAGTGCATCTAACTATATATGCGAATTTCAATTGTTTTGTGTGAGTAAAATAAGGTTTTGTAAATGCTAATTCCTAACTATATATGGTCTATAACCTATGTTTTGTTCAGTGAATATATATATATATATATAAACATTCTCTCAAACTTCTTGCACAGCACAGTGAAGGAATGACAAGCTGCACCAGCCGGGTAAGTTTCAGGTTTTCTTTATTTGGGCACAAAGAAGACGCGTTTCGCGCACACAGGCTCTTGGTCACATGACCACCACAGACATAGTTGCTCTTTTTATAAAAAAACATAAGGCAATGAAAGTGAAGGAAAGACTCATTGTTTACGTCACATAGAGCTTCCAATTGTGCTTTTATAAAAAATTAAACATAATCATGTAAATACATACAGGAAAAATGAATAAAGCACAATTAAAATATATGTGTGATTTTGTGCAAAACATTGTTTGTAGTTTTATACATATAGTACAAAATTGAGGGTGTAGTACCCGATTGGATTTTTAGCTTAAGGGTTTATTAAGAGGGCAGAGGAGAAGGAGTTACCAATTAATCATAATGATTAAAGACAGACTGTGATTAATAGAAGATAGGACTAATGTAAAGTTTGTAGGGCTATAGCGGATTTAGGTTTCAGTGTGATCGAGCATAAAGTGACTAGAGTTCAACATAACGGGTGTAGTACCCATAACGGTCATGTTCCATTCAGAGCTAGAGGTGCTGTTCAGTGAAATTATAAGGTCTATGCAATATTAGCAATATCATTCCTGGTTCGACAGTATTGTCCCATTGGTTATAAGTATTAAAATAAATAACACTGGTATACCGTGTCTATTCATAATTTTCATGCAAATCTGTGCTCATATCATGTAACCAGTATAAATTGGTGAACGTAGTAGTGCTCGTATCAATATCTTATATCCGTGAAGTAGGTTATTCATAATACTGCGTCCATAGCCCGTATTCTAAAGGTAAGATAAAGAAAAGGGAATTATAGTCATGGTATCATCATCACTTAAACATTGTACAGTCTGTTCATCATATCATAATTCTATTGGGTTCTGTTCTCCTACCATTAATCAAAAAATGTTTTGCAAATACACACAAATATATATATACAAGCAAAATTATAAATGTGTGTTTAAAAACCATATGGTCAAATACTCAGAGTCCCTCAAGGTAGACAAAAAAAGTCTCAGGTCAGAAGGCAATTTACAGATGAACGTACATTTCTTCATCAACGTTCATCCCCATAGGAACAATACTGCCTGCCTGGAGGATGAATCTCGATTCTGCTCTGTGTAGTGCTGTCACTCTATCACCACCTCTTACATGTTTAGGAATAGAGTCAAGGACGAAAAATTTAGCCTTTGTCCAATCTCCATCATGATGGTTATGGAAATGTTTGGCTGTGCTATATGTAAAATCCTTATTAGTGATGGCACGCCAATGCTCCAGAATTCTCTTTTTAGCTGGAACGGTGGTTGACCCTATGTACCATTTCCCACAGGGACATGTCACAACATAAATTACAAATTCAGTATTGCAAGTGATTTTCTTGTTTATCGTCCACTTTTTGTTAACCCTACTGAGTACCACCTCCTTCACATTACTACTGTACCTACAAGCTTTGCATTTTTCACATTTAGAAAATCCACCCTTTGGTTCTAGCCATGTCTTTTTCTTCTCCATGTGCCTATGTACAATTAAATCCTTAATGGATTTATCTTTCCTGTATGTTATTGATGGGTGTTTGTCTAGTTTGTCTTTCAATGTTTTATCCTGTAAAAGGATATCCCATCTTTTTCTTATTATTTTGCTGAACTCTGGCGATTGAGTGTTATATGTGGTGATTAGCCTTATGGGTTCAGTCGAGGGGTCCCGTTTGCACTTTGGTGCTTGAAACAGGGTGTCTTTCCGGTCTATTAGGGAGACTCTTGCCTCACCTTTCTGGAGCATGTTCTGATGGTAGCCTCTTGTAACAAATCTCCCATGCATAGCTTTTTTGTTTTTCTCAAATGATTTAGGAGAGCTGCCATTTCTCTTGGCGCGTAAAAATTCACCAAATGGTATTGCCCACCTGAAACTCGGGGGGTGACAGCTAGAGGAATGAAGCAATGAGTTTCCAGCTGTTTCTTTTCTAAAGATTTCAGTTTCAATCTTGTTCTCAATGATATTCATTCTAATGTCAAGGAAGTCTAAGGTTTTTTTGACTGTGTTTCATTGTAAATTTCAAATTTAAACAATTTGAATTCAAAACATTCACAAATGTGGTTAGTTCATTTTCACCTCCCTCCCAGACAAAAAAAATATCATCGATGAACCTTACCCCAAAGTTCACATTTTTAGTCCATTCCTCGAGGGCGTCGTCTCTGAGCACCTGTTCCTCCCACCAGCCTACCAATAGGTTGGCATAGCTGGGGGCAAAACAGGTGCCCATCGACGTGCCCTGTATCTGTTTGTACAGGGATCCATCAAATAAAAAAACATTTTCTTCAAGACATAGTTCAATCATCTGTAAAAGCATGGTAGAATGAGCTTTCAAATGTTTACTCCTAGTCCGTAGGAAGTATTCACACGCTTTTAAGCCGTCTCTGTGTCTTATTGACGTATAGAAACTCTCCACGTCTAAAGATACTAGCCAAAAGTGATGCTCCCAGTTAATGTTTTCCACTTTTTGGAGAAAGTCCTTAGTGTCCTGTATATGAGAAGTTAAACCCTTCACATAATCTTTTAAAAAATAATCCACATTGTGAGATACATTTTCCATTAGGCTATTAATAGAGAACACAATGGGCCTTCCTGGGGGAGTTGTGGGGCTCTTATGTACCTTGGGCAGTAAGTAAAATGTAGGTGTCGTTGGATTTTTATTAATGAGGAACTTGGTCTCATCCCAGTTCAACAAATTGTTGTTATTCCATTCATGTATGTGTTGGTGAACTCTGCTCTGTAGTTTGGTTAGGTAAGTATGGTCTACTTTAACATAACATGTGTTATCTGACAGTTGTCTCATTGCCTCAGTAATGTATAGTTTCCTGTCCCATAGGACGACATTTCCGCCCTTGTCGGATGGCTTAATAATTACAGAGTCGTCATTTCTTAAGGATCTTAATGCCTCCCTCATTTCTGGTGATATATTTTGTTTTTCAGGGGATTTGTGTAGGAGTCTGAGCATGTCATTTGCGACTAGGTCATGGAAAAGGTTGATGTTATCTCTGGGGAGCTGTGGTCTAAATCTGGATTTTGGTTTAAAGGGGGTCACAATGGTGTGGGACTGAATGTCCCTCTCTGCGGGTGTCTTGTCTAATGTCTGGAGTGGTGTTTGCGTTGGATCCACTCCTCCCTCCTCATATAAGTTATCCAGGACAGCCTGAAGTTCATTACCAGCTGTCAATGAAGTGCTTCCTATATCTGGGGTCTGACTAGTGGATTTCTTATTAGAGTGGATTTTGTACAATTTAAGTTTTCTAGTAAACATATACATGTCAATGCGTGTCTGCCTGTAATCAAATCGGGAGTCAGGACAAAATGTTAAACCCAATTGCAAAACTTTTTCTTCATGTGTGGTTAATTGTCTATTAGAAAGGTTTATTACCGTAAGTTCTTTGTTTTGTACATCCATTATTTGGCTTTCGGCATCTGGTTTTTGTTTCCCACTACAGAATTGCTTGTTTTTCCATCTCCGCTCTCGTCTCCTTTATATATAGAGCGCCACA